>NC_054710.1:13492426-13494692 GCF_016097555.1 Gigantopelta aegis | reverse complement strand
CCGAGCCAGTGTCCATAACTGGTTCAAACAAAGGCCATGGTTGTGCTATCCTGCCTGTGGGAAGCGCAAATAAAAGATCCCTTGCTGCCTGTCGTTAAAAGAAGAGTCTATGTGGGACAGCGGGTTTCCTCTAAAAATTTTATAGTTGTCGTATGAATTGACTCTATTAGGTTTGATTTGCGCCAATAGCGCTGATAAGATTAAAAATCAAGGGCTCTAGGGCGTCGTTAAATAAAACAAACTTTAGAGATTAAAGTGTTCGCGCGGTCTTTCTAAAGACTTAATCGATGTTGTTAGAGGACAACTGAGGAGTTCCGCCATTTTTGTTCCATGGCTACGGCGGAGGTTCAACTTTCTTTTCTTTGGGCCAGGCTTTGGGCACCCAAATCGCATACTAAATTTAAACCATCCGCTGAATTTTTTGTTTGCGCCAATCCCCCCCTCGGGTGGCCACCATCGATGAAAACTCTTGGTCACCGTTTTTTTTTGACCCGCCGGTTTAGAAGCTATTATATACTGCCTAAAACACTAGTAATTCCTGCCAGGATTGGACCCTGACTACTGCTGGTTGGGGAACACGGTGGTGGGGGGGGGGATGGATGGGCTGCCGGCTTTTAATTGCAATTCTTTGGGGGATATAGGTGTATGAGGCGGTTTACGGCGACCTTGATGTTTTGTGTAGAGAGCCGACCTCCTCTCCATCGTCGAAACCCCCCTCACCTGGTCCACACGCAATGTTTTTTAAAATAATTAAGATTTAATAATTATTATTTATTTTAAGACCAGCCCCATCTAACATTTTGGCCGCCGAAAATTATATTATATTTATAATGAATTATAGGTTTAGACTGTTTAATTATCTTTTTCTTTAAGGGTTCAAGCCAAAAACTTCTTCCCCCTAAATTCCCCCTCCCCCCCCCCCCCCCACACACACCCCCTTTTAAAATACTTTTGGCGTTAATATTCAAAATTTCCGTGCTTGCGAGTGTTTTGTTATTATTTTTTTTGTTTTTTGTCCGTCTTTTGGTCAGTTTTTGTGTGTTTTTTTTGGTGTGGGTTTTTTTTTTTTGGGGGGGGGATGGGGGGGATTTTTTTATTGTTTTTTATTTAAATTATTTTTGTCATCACTTCACAGGCAATGGATTTTGTTTTATGACCCTGAAAATGTTTTGAAGTCGGTACCTTTGATCCCCTTTCCGTGACTAAACACGTATGTTGCACCGCAGTTAGGTTTCATGATTGTTGTTTGTGGAAAAAAACAGAAAAACAACAAAAAAACCAATGTCATAATTATAAAATAGTTCTATTTTTTTATTGTCATGTAATTTAATTTCTATGTTTGAAGAGGCCCCCGAAAAAAAAAAAAAAAAAAAAAAAAAAACAAAAAAAAAAAAAAACCTGAAGTAAAAAAAACAAAACAAAAAAAACCCTGGGCCCCCACCACAAGTCTAAATCCGGCCCTGTCCTAACACAACAAACACACACACACACACACACACACACACCACACAACACACACTCCGCGGGCCCTGTCATGAATACAATGATCGAAAAGCTGCAAGTAATAATTTTGTGTACTCTTTGCCCTACTGCCTAGGACAACAGCACAGTTATAAAAGTACTATTTCGATTTACCTTATGAGTTGAACAAGATGGCAGCTGTCGCGTAAAATATCTTCTGCTCTTGCTTTTGACGACGTGGTACACTTCGTACAGTGAGTGTATCTTTATTGAGAAACGGCGTCTTCCTCTTTAGGTGGAGGTTGGTTGCGGAAACCTGGACCATCGCGGGTGATGTACAGACGCTAGGCTGGTAAAAACCGTTATACTAAAACAAAGTGAGGAAAATGCGGGGGGGGGGGGGGGGGGGGGGGGGGAGGAGAGGCGAAATCCACAACTATTGATTTACAGGTAAAACACGAACGTGACTGACAAAATGGGACAAAGAGAAATCAGTTTAAATATGCATACTGTAGAGTATAAACGGCCTACACACAGGCACGGCGGAAGCAAGTAGACACGGAAGGGTGGGGGTGGGGGTGGGGGCTGGGGGATTGACTGAGATCGAGAGCGGATAAGCAAAGTTTCTAAAGGGTTCAGGGCAAAAATTTAAAAAAACTAGATGTCCTCAAATGCAGTTTACTGCCTTCTACAAATAAAATTCTTCTCTGCCTACTACCAATAACAATATTTTGTATTCATGTGAGGGCCCTCGCCCGCTACCGACCCTTGCACATGCCAGCGCGGGCGACCTCCACTCCCCACA
>NC_054710.1:13477426-13484926 GCF_016097555.1 Gigantopelta aegis | reverse complement strand
AGGCAAGAGAAATGTCAGTCTACAAATTAAAAATGCTAATCTTTAGACATACGTTCTAAGCATTCCATAATTCGACAGTGGTCTACCCCCTGCTTAATGAGGTTGGACAGTTAATTTGAATGAAGCAAAACAAGGCAGATATGCATTCCAGAATACACATATACTGCAGTTCAGTGTTGCTATCTGTCAATCATAATTTGAAACCGGTTAGTTATTTTGACAATTGTTCATGTTGATAAGTTTAATCATAGAAACCAAATAAGACATACCATTGTATTTGTTGCTAGCATAACCGTGGTATTGTGTTTAATTAAGTAATAACATTAGATCGTAAATATTGATGATATTCACCCCAAACGAAAAAAAACCCCCAAGAAACAAATTTCCTTAATTTGTGCCAAATGACTTTAAAAAGAAAGATGCGATCTGCTTAAATTCTTAATATATGTTGCATATTTCATTTCATTTGACACCAAAACAAAAAATTAAACACAACATATACAAATTTATATTTCATATTTTTATTAATAAACATCTTTGGCACATTTAGTTTAAAATACCATTTGACTTTATTTAGGTTGAAACACAGTCAATATAGGAAGTACTCCTTTGTCTTTGGGTAGCGGCTGACAGAGCAAACGAAATACTATTGTCTATTAGCAACCGTGAAAATGCGAACTCTCACAAAGGTTTTTAAGAAAACCGTGACTATTTTCTAGGTTGTGTCATTCAGTACTGTGTAAACTAGTGCCACCGTGTTTATCTAAACAATAATTTCGTTTCTGGAAAGGTGAACAGCAACATTGTCAGCATAATATCTTTATTCGTTACAGACGGCAGATGGAACATTGTCAGCATAATATCTTTATGCGTTACAGACGGCAGATGCAACATTATCTCTCAAACGAGGACCACTTGATGGCCTGGTGTACAAACATGTATCTCTCAAAGTAACCCAATGACCACGTCCGATGACAGCAGTTCCATGGTGTTCTTTCGTTTTTCTTCTTCTTCTTTTCTTCGTTTCGTTTCCCCTAATCATGACTGTTGAGTCCTAAATAGATTGCTTTTTCCAAACTAAACGATTCTGCCCGACATCAGGGTGTACTGCCCAGTGTTCTTGTCGCCATGTAAGTGGGCTGTTGTCTCTTCTCCCAGTCCACATAGGCATATTTCTGTATTCGAGAGCTTGAGTCTGATTTTGAAAACAAATGATTCAAGATTGGCCAAAACAGTATGGGATTTTCAAATGCAGTGCAATATTATCAGTGTACACACAGTATTCTTCAGATATTTTTTCTTGCTGTAGTCTGTTGTCCATAGATCAGGAAGCGACACTTGACGTCTTGCGCAACCAGAAAATCATTGGTATTCTCTTCACATGATCTTTTCTATAACCGTTATTTTTTGTTGTTGAAGTGCAATATATACTGAGTCAAATTAAAAACTTCACAATCTAAAATATGAATAAAGTCAATGAGTGTTGAAAGCAGGTATTTTTCATAAATACATATTGTAATGACAATATCTACACCCATCACAACCCACGTGACCCGATCCATAGCACGTGCACAACACCATTGAGGTAAATGTGGTTTTGCACGTGCCACTGGTCACGTGTCTACAATAACATAGGTGTTTTCATGGTTACGTGCTCACAGTAGTCTGACACAACGAAAAAACACATTAAAATGATATTTGTTGCAAGGGCGTTGGGTTGCAGTCGAGGAGCAATTTATGATCTGTGGACAAAGTACAACAAACGGGCACCACAGCTGATCGCCCCGACCGGGTAGACCACGTGGTGAACGTCATGCTCAGTGTTGTGTCAGTGAAGTTGACAGATTCGGAGGCGGAAGATTAATGGACGTTCTCGATTTCTTGTCATCCGTGGCAACCTCAACGCTGCTGCATACTGCGACCAGGTGCTGGCCCAGGAATTTGTGCCATTCATGACAGCTCATGGTCCAGGCCTAATCTTTCAGCATGACAACGCCAAACCTCACACGGCCATCTTGACAAGGGATTACTTGAGGAACGCGGGCATCAATGTCATGGATTGGCATTCATTGTCGCCTGACCTGAATCCCATCGAGCACGTCTGAGATGTGCTGGCAAGACGCCTGCGCACTCTCGGGAACCCTCCACAGAATTTGCAGGAACTTGGTGCCTCATTAGTGGAACAACGGCGTCGTATCCTTAATGCAGTCTTTACACGCATCAGGCAGTCAATCAGGAGGCATTGCCTTGAAATTGTGTGTATGCATGGAGGGTATACGCGCTATTGAACCTGTGATTTCATCAAACGACCCTGCTTGTGAATTACCATTTTGATGATTTGTTGTTTTAACGAATGCTGTGGGCGCATCGAACAGATGTTTGACTCAACATTTATTCCTATTCTTTCTTTGGACGTCATACAATAAAAAATACCTTATTTAACACATTCTTCTGTCTGTTTGCTAATTAACCAAGATGACACGGTTGTGAAGTTATTACTTTGACTCAGTATATATACATTTCTATATTACTCATGCCAGTCTTTGTGCTTCCTATTTTCGCGTCTAGTCATTAGAACTTTATTGCTTTTGACATCAAATACCTGGATAATTTTCGAGTTTCTTAATTTAAATACCCCCCTTCAGTAATGCTCCGATTAAATACGTAGGTGCAGTCTGGTTTGTTCCTGTAGTGTGTTTATTAGTGATTACTATGTGAAACGTGTTGTCAGGTAACTCGAAAATTATCGATGTAACGGTATTTAATGTCAAACATAGGATTGTTGTTGTATTAGAGCTGAAATCTTTGACTACCGTTTGGTGGGCAGCGATTGCGAAAAACATACATACCTTGGTCTATGACTGTAACGAGAGCGTCATAACCGTCCAAATGTCTGTCTAACTCTCTTACAGTCAGAGTACTCTAGCTACAGTGGCGGCGATAGCCAGCCTTCATTAGCCGTGTAGGTCTATTTAGCCACGTCTGTGTTAATTAACAAATATGACGAACTCTATGATGGTGTATTTATGGAATTCATCTTTCTGTGCAACATTTAACACGGTGTCTGTATGACAGTCGACTGGACCTGAGCGCAAAAAGAAGCTTACGAATTGCGGCATAGGTTAAGTACAAAAAAAGGCTGTCGGCAGTACAAATCAAAAGAGGAGAAGCGGTCAGAACGATGGGAAGCTGTTAAAAAGGCATTGCGTACTATGTTATAGATTGATGGGTTCATGTATTATCAATGAGAAAATAAAACAGCTAAAAGAAATATTAGAAGTTACCCCCCCCCCCCACACACACACACACAGACACACCTTAATAATCAAAATTGGGGACAGGAGGTTGATTTGAAGCAATTTATCTCAAAATGCCCAAAGGCGACAGAATGTTTGTTTTGTTGAAAGGGCAAATGTGATAAAATGTGGAATAGCACTTAATGAAGAATGACAACTTTCTGTTAGTGTAACAGGACCGGTGTAAATGGAACGCAGTTCCGTAGGAACAGTAGTCCTCCATAGCTTAGGAACCATAGTCCTACCCGGACTTTCATACCTGGGTTTTTAAAAGTTGTTTTTATCCTAGGACTTGTATTCCTACCGGACTTAAATTCCTTCGTTTGTTATACTCTGCAATTTGCACGAGGTTTTAGCAGCCTCCCCTCGTAGTGTGATGGATAAGTGTACAAGTCTTTTAAGATTATTGTGGGTTCAAATCTCTATGTGAAAATTTTATTTTTAAGTTTGAGTATAAACTTAATATTTTTTTACGTCATAGACTTGTGGATCAGATACGTGAGTGAATCTTTGTAATCGTCTTGCATTTTTGTCAATATATTGAAGTAGGACGAATATCTTGCTTTTTTCAAAAGTATATAATGCAACTACAGATATAAAATAGGTTATGTGTCCATGCGTTCAACATGTAGAAATATATATAAAAAACCCCAATATGTAGCCCAAAATTGTTTTAAAAATATGTACATGAAAACTGGTAACTCCCAAAAACTTAACATATGGCGAACAGCAAAAGACAATTTCTGTATACACCAACATAATTTTTCATAATATGTTTTATAAATTTATATTTACCTGGTCGTTAGGAAATAAGCGTTCGACACTGGGTGGAGGTGGGGTCGGGGGGGGGGGGGCGGGTCACTCCCCCCAGTGCTAGGAGGGGGCAATGGACACTTCGCCATGTATTTCCATCATTCTACTCACAATATTAGTTGTAATCCATGTAAAAATGCAGACTGATTTGTTTAGAATCCTATGTAGCGTCTTGGTAGCAATGCGAATATAAATACACGTTGTGTTCCAGATTTGGACATTTTCGTTTCATTCGGGCAATAAAAACCAG
This sequence comes from Gigantopelta aegis, assembly GCF_016097555.1. Lineage (NCBI taxonomy): Eukaryota > Metazoa > Mollusca > Gastropoda > Neomphalida > Peltospiridae > Gigantopelta > Gigantopelta aegis. Next base: position 13,480,567 of record NC_054710.1, on the reverse strand, counting down.
CCTGCCACCACTCCACCCCTACTCATAAAAAAAAGAGTCTAAATGCCTATTGTGACCAAAACTGTCAGGTGTAAAAGTGTCATGAGTAGTTAGTCTGTTTAAAAGTATCTTTGTAAAGTGTGTGTGCATATTATTGACAGTATGTTAATTGTTCAGGGGTTACTGTTCTTTCTTAGTCGGTGTAGTGGCCCATTGAGCTGCTAAAACCCATTATTTTATTAATTGATAAACCTTAATGAAAACCATTTAACATAATTTGTTATCGATGGTATGGTTGGTTGGGACTAAGATACCATAGAGCCCAGAGTCTTATATGTCATATGTTAGACCAAATTAATTTTTGAAAATGAGCAAAATTGACAAAGTAGGCATTATCAAATACCAGTATATAATGTTTAAGAGATAATTGTGCTGGTATATCATATTTGCGAATACTAATCTATGCTTGAAATTATGGAAAATCTTTTCGAGTTACTTTTAAACGTTTAAACATGTATTAGTTCGAACAACACGCAATGAATAAAGACCTTGGATCTGCTCATGTAATAAGGTCAACAGAATGTGTACAGACTCTTGCAAATGATATAAATGGAAAATATTGGAATAAATAGAAAATATTTAATTAAAGAGAAAAAAGAAAGACAGAAATGTTTTATTTAACGACACACTCAACACATTTTAGTTACGGTTATATGGCGTCAGACATATGGTTAAGGACCACACAGATATTGAGAGGAAACCCGCTGTCGCCACTACATGGGCTACTCTTTCTGATTAGCAACAAGGGATATTTTATTTGCGCTTCCCACAGGCAGGATAGCACAAACCATGGACAGACAGCCCAGGTAGCTGAAGTATATGCCCAGGAAAGCGTGCTTGAACCGTAATTCGATATAAAAGATCCCTTGCTGCTAATCGAAAAGAGTATCCCATGAAGTGGCGACAGCGGGTTTCCTCCCTCATTATCAGTGTGAGCTGTAACCATATGTCCGATACCATATAACCGTAAATAAAATGTGTTGAGTCCGTCGGTAAATAAACCATTTCCTTCCTTGATCACTACGGAGCATCCAATGAGATGTCGTTAAATCAATCTCCCACCTGCCATCCCCATCCCTCCACCCAACTAGATACGGTCGTGTAAACAGACTAATCTTCATTAGGTGTGTAACAATTCTATTTATTTTTCTTTTCAGATATGGCCACAGCATACTCCACAGACGACCCAATCTCCTGCAGCCTCTGTTTGGAGATCTTCAATGATCCGCGCGGACTTCCGTGCGGACACACGTTTTGTTTGGCATGTCTCCAAAATCACATCGACGGCAACAACACAGATGATACTTTGATGTGTCCAAACTGCAGGGACGTAGTCGGTATCCCTGACAACAAACAACCTATATCGTCTTGGGCTTCACAGTTCAAACGAAATCTGGCACTCGTGGACGCCATTGGTCTCATCAAACAAATTAAAATATGTGAGTTAAAAATAGAACTTGTTCCCCTGATAAAGATGCAAACTTTCAGCAGCCTTTCTCGATTTTTATAACTGACAAGTGTGCGTCTCTCTCTCTCTCCCTCTCTCTCTCTCTCTCTCTCTCTCTCTCTCTCTCTCTCTCTCTCTCTCTCTCTCTCTCTCTCTCTCTCTCTCTCTCTCTCTCTCTCTCTGTGTGTGCGTGCGTGCGTGTGGTTGCGTTTGTGTCTCTTTCGGCTTGTGAAATTTCATTTAGTGTTATGGTAAAAATAACCTGTAAACGTGAAACCAACATATAGTAACACCAAATGATCTTTAAATCTTACTACAATTTCACAAGTCAGTAGTCCTGAAGAAACTCAATGTAGACTATAATACATCCGAACAACATGACTGTAATACGTGGTCGGAGTCGTATCTCTGCACAATGCAGAATGGAATAGGAATTTGGTAAAATAGTGGTTGTTACCACAAATATCTATTTAGTGTCTCGTCTATAGGAGGACAACCACTCCCGAGGAGATCCTTTACTGGAGATTCCATCCCTCTTCCAAAGACACAAAGAGGAATGCCACTCCCAGACTAGTTTACTAAATCAAAACTAGTACTGAACAGAGCTCATTACAATAAGAACAGCTGTGATGACGTGCACTCATAAATCACTTTCCTGCCACACAGGTCGTCCTCGTCACGAATCTTAAAAGTCTTGTTTATAGTCTCTATGTAAAGTACACAACATCCTCGAATTCGTCTTTATCTTCAGTCTTCTAAGTTCAGTACACAGTTTCTGAACATCAGCATACACTTGAATTCTTCCCCAGCAGATTTAACAAACTGATAAAGCAAGTGCTATTTAACTATAGCCCGTCCCATCATTCTAAAAACATGTTTGTTTTTGTTTTGTTTTTATAATAATTGTAAAAGTAAAATTGTTTTGGAAATAACAACCAAAAAAAAGAGAAAGAAATGCTTTATTTAACGACGCACTCAACACATTTTATTTACGGTTATATGGCGTCAGACATATAGTTAAGGACCACACAGATTTTGAGAGGAAAACCGCTGTCGCCACTTCATGGGCTACTCTTTCCAATTAGCAGCAAGAGATCTTTTATTTACGCTTCCCACAGGCAGGATAGCACAAGCCATGGCCTTTTTTGAACCAGTTATGGATCACTGGTCGGTGCGAACCCAGTACCTAACAGCCTCTAGACCGATGGCCTAACCACGATGACACCGAGACCAATAAAAAAACAACAACAAAAACCTAACTATTTTTGTGTGCAATTTACAAAACAATCGGCCCCAGAAATAAATAACATGTAGTAAATTTCATGTAGTAAAGACCGTTCTCTTCACCAGTAGAGCATATTGATTAATTAATAATCAGCTATTCAATGTTAAACATTTTTTAATTCTGACATTGCAGCAAGGGATCTTTTGTATGCACATTCCCACAGACAGTAAATCACTTAACACAACCTTTGACCAGTTGTGGTGCACTAGTTGGAACGAGAAAATCTCCAATCAGTTGAATGGGTCGGCCAAGGTGGTTCGATCCTGCAACGCAAACACTTCAAGGGAGCATAAAACATAAATTCACTGAGCAAACAATGCCCCTTACAGACGTCTTTGTCGCCCAGTTATCGAAAGATGGCATCAGGGTA
>NC_054710.1:13452410-13477226 GCF_016097555.1 Gigantopelta aegis | reverse complement strand
TGGCCCTTTCTTACCACTCACGAGTAAAATTAAGATGTTTCAATATATACTCTTCAAAAAAAGAAACGCAAAAGGGTACAAATGGGTATACTCCGATTTTATGTTTCCTACCGGTTCACTCTGCTTTGTGAATATAAGGTCACTGCATGTCCCCAACACATTCCCACGGTTACATTCGATAAACCGCAGCTACTGTACAATAAAGTTCCCAAATGTGAATATTCGCAAAAACGCAGCCACGTGCAAAACCATGTCACCACTGCACGTGCGTTGTCTGCACGTGCAACATGAACACCGACAGTATAAAAGTGCAGGGTCTTTCGCTTGGCCTGGCCTCTGTATCTGGCCGACAGTTGACAATCCAGGGACATGCCACGTCTCAGTGAACCGTCCATAGAAACAATGCCATCGGCCGACTAGACGCAGGCGAATCCAGAACGGCCGTTGCCAGGGCATTCCATGTGCGTCCCCAAGCACCATCTCCAGACTGTGGGACCGTTACCAGCAACATGGGATCAACACGTGACCTCCTAGATCCGGTCGACCACGGGTCACTACCCCCGGGCAGGACCCGCTACATCCGGGTACGCCACCTTCGGGAACGATTGACTACTGCCACCTCCACAGCCGCAGCAATACCAGGTTTGCGCAGGATATCCGACCAGACCGTACGGAACCGCCTACGTGAGGTAGGAATTCGTGCCAGACGTCCAGTTCGAGGTGTCATCTTAACACCACAACACCGTCGACCTCCGACTGCAGTGGTGCCAGATTCATCGACAATGGCCTCAACTGCGATGGAGACAGGTGTGGTTCAGTGACGAGTCCCGATTTCTGCTCCGAACGTCATGATGGAAGATGTCGCGTGTATAGGCGTCGTGGTGAACGTGTATGCCGGCAAACTGCGTGCAGGAAGTGGACAGATTCGGCGGGGGTAGTGTCATGGTGTGGGCAGCCATCTCACACACTGGCAGAACTGACCTGGTCCACGTGCAGGGCAACCTGAATGCACAGGGCTACATTGACCAGATCCTCCGGCCACACGTCGTTCCAGTTATGGCCAACGCCAACGCAGTGTTCCAACATGACAACGCCAGGCCTCACACAGCACGTCTCACAACGGCTTTCCTACAGAACAACAATATTAATGTCCTTCCTTGGCCATCGATATCACCGGATTTGAACCCAATTGAGCATCTATGGGACGAGTTGGACCGACGCCTCCGACAGCGACAACCACAGCCCCAGACCCTGCCCGAGCTGGCAGCAGCCTTGCAGGCCGAGTGGGCCACCATCCCCCGGGACGTCATCCGTACTCTGGTTGCTTCAATGGGCAGGCGGTGCCAGGCAGTTGTCAACACACGCGGAGGCCACACCCGGTATTGACTCCAGATGACCTTGACCTTGGTGGTGGTGTGTCCTATCACTTACTCACAATGGACTAGAGTGAATTGTGAACAATCCTGCAACATTTGGTAATTATCGGACTCACCATTCAATAATTAAATCAATTCTCCAAATGTTACGACAATGTGGTTTTGCGTTTCTTCTTTTGAAGAGTATATAATATTACACAAAAGTTTGACGACCAATACCTTTTCTTACAAGTTAAAATATACTGATGTGAACCATCAGTGGCGGATCCAGAAAATTCATTTAAGGGGGCCCCCAATGACACGAGGCGGAATGCCCCCCCCCCACCCCTCTAGATCCGCCTCTGACCATGTACATTTTGCCATGAAAGTAGAGAATCCACAGAGATGGTTCGATCCTGCGAGGCAAGCACTTCAAACGAGCACTCAACCGACTGAGGTAAATTCGGCCCCTCGTCATATAGCTGTAACAGGCATATGTGCAGGGTGTGTGTCTCCGGTAGACCCCTGCCCTATGCTCAAGGAAATTTTTTTTCCAATTTATTTTCCCGGGAAGAATGACTTGAACCCATAGCTCCTAACACTGTGGTTTTATATAATTATATAAATACCTTTTTTTTTATATGCATGTACTTACCTTTTGTGACACACAATAGTCGTTGTGTTTTTTGCGCTGGGGTGTCGTTAAACATTCATCCATTAATGAATGTGCAAGGGTCGGTAGCGGGCAAGGACCCTCACATGAATAAAACAAATTATTGTTAGTAAATCTTAAGGCAGAAATGAAGTTTATTTATTGCATTTGAGGACATCTAGTGTTTTTATTTTTATTTTAAGGGGCAGCATACCCCTGAACCCTTTGGAAACTTTGTTCATGCGCTCTCGATCTCAGTCACCCCCCCCCCCCCCCCCCCCCACCCTTCCATGTCTACTTGCTTCCGCCGTGCCTGTGTGTAGGCCGTGTATACTATACAGTATCTATATTTAAACTGGTTTCTCTTTGTCCCATTATGAGTCAGAGTGACGTTCGTGTTTTATCTGTAAATCAATAGGTGGGGATTCCCCCCGACAACCTCGTCGCCAAGCGCACATCAGCGGCTTGTCCGTTAGAAATTGCCTAGTGTCTGTACATCACCCGCGATGGTCCAGTGTTTCCGCAACAACCTCCATTAAAGAATGACGCCGTCTCAATAAAGATACACTCACTGTTCGAAGTGTTCACGTCGTCAAAAGCAGACGAGAATAGTTACACGACAGCGGCCATCTTCTTCAACTCGTAACGTAATCGAATAGTACGTTTATAACAGTGCCGTTTGTCCTAGCAGTAAAAAGAGTACACACATTATTACTTTTCGATCGTTGTATCCATTGACAGGGCCCGCGGAGTGTATTTGTGTGTGTGCGTGTGTGTGTGTGTGTGTGTGTGTTTAGGACAGGGCCGGATTTAGACCTTGGTGGGCCCGGGGCACTTCAGGTTCGGGGTCCCTCAACATAGAAATTAAATTACATGTCAAATATTTTATAATTATTACTTTTTTTTTTATAATGGAAGTCTTTAGTATGAGGGGGGAGGGGGGGGGGGGGGCACTGGCAGGGGGGCCCGGGGCAATTTCCCACTTTACCCCCTTATAAATCCGGCACTGGTTTAGGGGGAGGGAGGAGGGTAGAACCTAAAGAATGATAATAACAAAAATTAAATAAATAAACAAAAGGTAAAGATATAATACAGTTGTTGTTTTGTGTTTGTCCTACTGTATATAATAAATAAAGAAAACGAGTTGCCTTCGTGTCCCTGTTTTGAAGGACAAGTTTGCCTTGGTGCCCCTCCAACTTGCCTTGGTGCCCCTCCAACTTGCCTTGGTACCCCTCCAACTTGCCTTAGTGCCCCTCCAACTTGCCTTGGTGCCCCTCCAACTTGCCTTGGTGACCCTCCAACTTGCCTTGGTGCCCCTCCAACTTGCCTTGGTGCCCCTCCAACTTGCCTTGGTACCCCTCCAACTTGCCTTGGTACCCCTCCAACTTGCCTTAGTACCCCTCCAACTTGCCGTGGTGCCCCTCCAACTTGCCTTGGTGCCCCTCCAACTTGCCTTGGTGCCCCTCCAACTTGCCTTGGTGCCCCTCCAACTTGCCTTGGTGCCCCTCCAGCTTGCCTTGGTGCCTCTCCAACTTGCCTTGGTGCCCCTCCAACTTGCCTTGGTACCCCTCCAACTTGCCTTGGTGCCCCTCCAGCTTGCCTTGGTGCCCCTCCAACTTGCCTTAGTACCCCTCCAACTTGCCTTGGTACCCCTCCAACTTGCCGTAGTGCCCCTGCAACTTGCCTTGGTGCCCCTCCAACTTGCCTTGGTGCCCCTCCTTGGTGCGCCTCCAACTTGCCTTGGTGCCCCTCCAACTTGCCTTGGTACCCCTCCAACTTGCCTTGGTGCCCTAGTTTTTGTTATTAAACCGAAGGCAACATTTGTCGGCCCGCAGTAAATTAACATTCGACCTCTGAATACTACGAATAAAAGGACAATGTAAGCAGTATTTTGAATTTTAAAAAAGAAATATGAAGTGATAACTTATTTACTTATTTAAAACAATAATAATGCAAGGTAACCTCTTGTAATTGTCTTAGCATTAATCTTAACTTAACTTTCTTGTGTAAAATAAATGTATGATCTCATATACCGGTATTTTAAATTATGGTATTTGCGGTCGTTGAATCTTTAACATGGAAGATCGTTTTAACAGTTTCCAATCGTTCTAACCGCTTCTTCCCTTTTGATTTGTACTGCAGAAAGTCTTCTTCGTACATACCTGATGCAGCACTTAGCAAGGATCGATTTGCGCTCAGGGCCCCGTTCCACAAAGCGATCTTAGCGCTAAGATTAGCGTAAGTGTGTATGTTACGTATGCAGTTACGGTGATCTTAGGGCTAAGATCGCTTCGTGGAACGGGGCCCAGGTCCAGCCGACTAATGTACACACATCGTGCTAATTAGTGCGCGTAAAGATGAAATCCATAAATTCAACAGCAATGGGAGCCGCCCTCTTTGTCACTTTAACACATATTGTGGGCTGGCTATTTACACAGCGGTCGGTCGTATTTTTGGGGAAAGCCCAGTTCAGCAAGGGATCTTTTATATGCACCATCCCACAGTCAGGATAGCACATACCATGGCCTGTGATATACCAGTCATGGAGCACTGACTGGAACGAGAAATAGCCCAATAGACCCACCGACAGGGATCGATCCCAAACCTACCGTCCATCAATCGAGCGCTTTACCACTGGGCTACGTCCCACTCCTATTTTAAATAGATGATTAATTAGCTTTTTGTTAATCTGTAGATGATGATATGAAAGTGTCAAACGAAGAAGACCCACATAGACTGGTAATCAAATCCTCCTGCGAAGTGATAAAGAACTTGGGTCCTGTCATAGAAAACCAGATGACGTCAGACATTGAGAGACTACAGCGAAGCGTCGACATCAGCGCGACACAGACTGCGGCTCAGATACAGCGACAAGGAGATGAACTGATTGCGGAGTTCACAACAGCAGTCCGCACTGAACTGGAAAAGAGGAACTCAGAACTGGAAAAATGTCGTCAGTCTGTTAACAACGAAATAGTGGAATTGTTCATTGATACCAACAGGTTGATAGAGGAAAGTAAAAAATGTCTGGAATTGGGTGAACGTCTTCTCGCAAGTGGCTCACCTTCTGATATTAAAAATAATGTCTCAACATTTACACACATGCGAACATTAACTGCAGATTATGCGGCCAAGGTTCGTTCTGAAATTCCTCATTTGGCAATAACTTTCGAACCAGCGAAAACAAAAGGTAAAACGTTTCTGGCGGATATTGCACGAATTTTAAAACCTGACATAAAATATTTCCATCTGACACGTAAGGCACAGTTAGATGTCCCAACACTTCACCAAGAAATGAGTATTGACCAGACGTCAGATCTGCCAAAAGAGAAAAAACAATTCAAATCTGCCAGTAACTCCTTGCGCGCTGAAGATTAATCAGACCATCAATGCAAAAGAAAAGTCTGATGCACGCTGTCCACACCTGACATCTATCCTTGTTTTGAGAAATCAAGAGTCCAACAAAATAATTGTAACTGATTATAACAACAAATGCGTAAAATTATTTTGTTCTCAAAACACGAAAGCGATTCCAAGTGTGTACAAACTTAAAACCGAACCTTACGACACTGCTGAATCACGTGACCATCTGGTCCTAGTCACCTTGCCTAAGCAGCAGAAAATATTGTACCTGAAGATAGATGATGGCATACAAAAGTCAAGGACTGTAAGAACCGAGATGGAGTGTTATTACATATCCGTGTTACCTAATGGCAATATGGCTGTCAGTGAAGGATTGGGTAAAGGCGTGTCCATACTGGATCAGTCTGGTGGCACGATGCAGACCCTCGCCAAGGAAATCGTCCGTGACCCTGGGTGCATCACAGTGAAAGGCGAAGCTATAGTTCTCGTATCACAAACGGATCAAACTGTGACGTGTATGACGACATCGGGGAACGTTGCATGGGTGTCACGTGACCCAGCAAGGCTGAGGAACCTACATGGTGTCACGTGTGATGAGGAATTTGTTTATATTTGTGACTACGAAAGAAACGCCATTGTTCAGCTGTCACGTGACGCAGACATCCTGCGTGACGTCATCACGCCACAGGATGGACTGAAACAACCCAGAGCTGTTTGTTGTTATCGTGATAAACTTTATATCGCGGAGGTAAATGGACAAATTAAGATATTTACATGGAGTCCAGATAAGAAAGACATATAATAAAACAGATATAGTATTTACAAAAAAACAACAACCGAATTTAGCTTTACAGCCTCTGTGTATTAATGAAATACTGTACAAAGTTTTCTAGGGATCACATACAATTTGGCAATGGGAAACGTTAGCTTTTAGTCCAGATTTTGCATAGACTTTACAGATGTTGGTTCGTGTTTGTGATCAAAAGGGTTTGTGAATGACACAATGATGCCTGTATTACATTTTTGAACATGCCTCTCTCTCTCTCTCTCTCTCTCTCTCTCTCTCTCTCTCTCTCTCTCTCTCTCTCTCCTCTCCAAGTCCTACTCTCTCCTCCTCCATCCTCTCTCCTCCTCTCCTCTCTCCTCTCTCTCCCTCTCTCTCTCTCTCTCTCTCTCTCTCTCTCTCTCTCTCTCTCTCTCTCTCTCTCTCTCTCTCTCTCTCTCTCTCTCTCTCTCTCTCTCTCTCTTGTTATCTCTCTCTCTCTCTTTCTCTTTCTCTCTCTCTCCCTCCCTCCCACTCCCTCTCTCTCTCTCACTCTCTCTCTCTCTCTCTCTCCTTCTCTCTCTCTGTTATCTCTCTCTCTCTCTCTCTCTCTCTCTCTCTCTCTCTCTCTCTCTCTCTCTCTCTCTCTCTCTCTCTCTCTCTCTCTCTCTCTCTCTCTCTCTCGCTCTCTCTCTGTCCGGACCCATAGACCAATTGTAAATTCGAGCATGATTTGTTCAGCTGTCAGAGGTGCGCTGTGTAAAAGGAGAGATCAATCATCACATTTGGATATATACGCCTATATAGTATGATCTGTAAATGTGGCAATTCATGAAATAAATAACATGGATCTATACGCATATATAGCGCGTATATAGCGTGATCTGTAAATGTGGCAATTCAAAAAATAAATAGCATGGATATACACGCGTATATAGTATGATATGTAAATGTGGCAATTCATGAAATAAATAACATGGATATACACGCGTATATAGTGTGATCTGTAAATGCGGAAAATTCATGAAATAAATTACATGCATATACACGCATATATAGTGTGATCTGTAAATGTGGCAATTCATGAAATCAATTACATGGATATACATGGATATATAGTGTGATCTGTAAATTTGTCAATTTAGGAAATAGATAACATGGATATACACGCGTATATAGTGTGATCTGGAAATGCGGAAATTCATGAAATAAATAACATGGATATACACGCTTATATAGTGTGATCTGTAAATGTGGCAATTTAGGAAATAAATAACATGGATATACACGCGTATATAGTGTGATCTGTAAATGTGGCAATTTAGGAAATAAATAACATGGATATACACACGTATATAGTGTGATGTGTAAATGTGGCAATTTAGGAAATGAATAACATGGATATACACGCGTATATAGTGTGATGTGGAAATGCGGCAATTCATGAAATAAATAACATGGATATACACGCGTATATAGTGTGATCTGGAAATGTGGCAATTCATTAAATAAATAACATGGATCTACACGCGTATATAGAGTGATCTGTAAATGTGGCAATTCATTAAATAAATAACATGGAAATGTGGCAATTCAGGAAATAAATAACATCGATATACACGCGTATATAGCGTGATTTGTAAATGTGTCAATTCATGAAATAAATAACATGGATCTACACGCGTATATAGCGTGATCTGTAAATGTGGCAATTCAGGAAATAAATGACATGGATATACACGCGTATATAGTGTGATCTGTAAATGTGGCAATTTAGGAAATAAAGATAACATGAATATATACGCGTATATAGTGTGATCTGTAAATGTGGCAATTTAGAAAATAAATAACATGGATATACAGGTGTATATAGTGTGATCTGGAAATGCGGCAATTCATGAAATAAATAACATGGATATAGACGCGTATATAGTGTGATCTGGAAATGTGGCAATTCATGAAATAAATCACATGGATATACACGCGTATATAGTGTGATCTGGAAATGTGGCAATTCAGGAAATAAATAACATGTATATACTTGCGTATATAGCGTGATCTGTAATTGTGACAATTCTGGAAATAAATAACATGGATATACACGCGTATATAGCGTGATCTGTAAATGTGGCAATTCATGAAATAAATAAAATGGATCTATACGCGTATATAGCGCGTATGTAGTTTTATCTGTAAATGTGGCAATCGCGTCAGACATATGGTTAAGGACCACAGAGATATGGAGAGAGGAAATCCGCTGTCGCCACTTCATAGGCTACTCTTTTTCGATTAGCAGGAAGGGATCTTTTAAATGCACCATTCCATAGACAATATAGCACATACCACGGCCTTTGATGTACCAGTCGTGGTGCACTGGCTGGAGCGAGAAATTAACATTAATCGAAAGTAATTTAACTCCAATACCGATTTTTCTGATGCATTTTCGGGTCCGTATATGAAATAGTGTGGTTGTCCTAACTCCAGTTTCAGTCTGCTTTCGGAAGTTAATTTCGTGGTAAAAGTTCGCTTCGTATGTTGATGATTTCATCTTTCAGTAAGTCGAGAATTAGTGCACGAGACACATTAAGGCAATGGTAAGAACCACACTAACTAGCCTTCGTCCCTCCGGATTAAGTCGAGGCTATACATGTTGTTTTAAATGACTGGCGTAACCGCGTTAATATATATCGCCAGGCGCGGATCCAGGATTTTTAAATAGGGGGCCCCGAGGGCATGCTCCCCCGCTAAATTTTGAAATAAGTGCATTTTTGTGTAATTCCACTCTAGTGTATGCTATTGTTAAAAAAAAAAAATAACTTGACCCCAAAAATAGGGGGGCCCGGGCCCCTTGGGCCCCCCACTAAATCCGCGCCTGATCGCTACACAAGACTAACAATGTTACGAATGTACACATTGGTAAATGACAATCAGAACTGACCGTGGATTCGGACCGTTTTTATCAGGACAATTTAGATTTATGACATGTTGACGTAAGGCCTGTCCTTGCAGTTCAGAGAAAGCTGAAGCAAAATTAGTAAGCGTCAGCTAAAATAGACTGCCTCGGTATTCGTATTATAAATATGTATAAAACTATTGCAAGTATGTTTTCAAAATTGTATTAACTTTATATATATATATATATATATATATATATATATATATATATATATATATATATATATATGTATACCCCATATATACACAAATATATACATACACATACACATACACATACACACATATATATATATATATATATATATATATATTATATATATATATATATATATAAAATCATTTTCAGTGTATTAGTAACGATTAAAATTACAAACAAAATATTGAATCTTGTTTAGAATATCAGTGTCTGTGTGTCAGCATATATGTACATATATTCTTAATGTATATCTGATAATGCAAATGTTAATAAGTAGCCCAAAACTGGAGTAATATCGAATATTAGCCTACATATGGGGCAGGCTATAGCACAGAGGTAAACCACTTTCTTGATGCATGGTTGATTTGGAATCGATCCCTGTCAGTGTGCCCATTGATATATTTCTCGTTCTAGCCAGTGCACCATGACTGGTATATTAAAGGCCATTGTATGTGCTGTCCAGACTGGGATTGTGCATATAAAAGATCCCTTGCTACTAATGGTAAAAATGTAGATGATGAGAAACACATAGAATATACAGACAAAAAAAAGTTTTGTTTTACTTAACGACTAGAGCACATTCATATTTTATCTTATCATCGGCTATTGGACGTCAAACATATGGTCATTCTGACACTGTTTTTTTAGAGGAAAGCCGCTGTCGCCACATTGGCTACTCTTTTACGACAGGCAGCAAGGGATCTTTTATTTGCGCTTCCCACTGGCAGGATAGCACAAACCATGGCCTTTGTTCAACCAGTTATGGTCGTTGCAAGTGGTTTACACTTACCCATTGAACCTTGCGGAGCACTCACTCAAGGTTTGAAGTCGGTATCAGGATTAAAATAATCCCATGCCTCGACAGGGATCCGAACCCAGTACCTACCAGCATGTAGACCGATGACCTAACCATGACGCCACCGAGGCCGGTTAATATCAGAGACTGATATTCTGAACAAGGTCATATTTTAATATGAAATGTTTGTCGTTTAAAATGCTTTGTTATATTGGCAAATATTTTTAAATCGCAGCAGACATGGGGTTGTCTGTTTAATCATTAAAACAACCTGACCGACCTCGGTGGCGCAATGCTTAAGCCATCGGACTACAGGCTGGTGGGTACATGGTTCGAAGCCCGGTACCGGCTCCAACCCAGAGCGAGTTCTTAAGAGCTCAATGGGTAAGTGTAAGGTCATTACACCCTCTTCTTTCTTTCTCACTAACCAACTAACAACTAACCCACTGTCCTGGACAGACAGCCCAGATAGCGGAGGTGTGTGCGTGTGTGCCCAGGATAGTGTGCATGAACCTTAATTGGATATAAGCAGTAAAATAAGTCGAAATGACCCTGATGTGACAATGATGCAGTGGCAGCAGTTAGGACAGCACCTTTTTCAGGCCTCTGAAAATTGCGAGAGCGATAGTTTCGTTCGCGCGTCGCACACGTACGCATATAGTTTGCGTAACTAATGTTTCGTTCGCGCATTGAATGTATGACATCATTTACATGGTCATGACGAGTCACATAAATGGGTTACCTGGATTCGTTTTTGCATAACTAACCCATAAATCGTTTACGCACATTTTCAGTGCTCAGAGGCGTGTTTTTGACAGTGTGAGATACATGTAGTATTTGGTACACCATCCTTCACAGATATAGGGGCGGGACGTAGCCCCGTGGTAAAGCGCTCGCTCGATGCTCAGAGGCGTGTTTTTGACAGTGTGACATACGTGTAGTATTTGGTACACCATCCTTCACAGATATAGGGGCGGGACGTAGCCCCGTGGTAAAGCGCTCGCTCGATGCTCAGAGGCGTGTTTTTGACAGTGTGACATACATGTAGTATTTGGTACACCATCCTTCACAGATATAGGGGCGGGACGTAACCCCGTGGTGAAGCGCTCGCTCGATGCGCGTTCGGTCTGGGATCGATCCACGTGAGTGGGTCCATTGGGCTATTTCTCGTTCCAGCCAGTGCACCACGACTGGTATATCAAAGGCCGTGGTATGTACTACACTGTCTGTAGGATGGTGCATATAAAAAACCTTTGTTGCTAATCGAAAAGAGTAGCCCATGAAGTGGCGACAGCGGGTTTCCTCTCTCTATATCTGTGTGGTCCTTAACCATATGTCTGACGCCATATGACCGTAAATAAAATTTGTTGAGTGCATCGTTAAATATGTTTTTCTTTCTTTTTCCTTCACAGATAATAAAGCATGCTGAAAATAATAAACCGTTTCATTTTGCAGGAAATATGTGAAGACCTCAGCTTTGTACGTGTTTTTGCTTGGAAGATATTTTTCCTGGGAATGCAAATATGGAGATGATACAGTTTTAAATATGGACATACAACAGAAAACTCACCGTTTCCTGAAGACCACTATGGACTGTCATCTGGAACTACAACTCGGAAAGTTGTTGCTGATGTGAAATATAAGACAACAATAATACACTATTTGTATATACTTTGATATGTGCGAAAACATTGCAGCAAAAAAAGTGACACAACTACTGTGTTTCAGATGACCGGACAGTTTCGTGTTTTGTCTTGATTACAATGTAGTTTGTGTGAATGATCATGGCTAAATAGAACAGCCCCCCCCCCCCCCCCCCCCCAACCCCATCCCCCCCAACCCCAACCCCATGCCCCCCCCAACCCCATCCCCCGTGTGTGTTACATAATTATTTTGAACTATGTGATAAACCAGGTTACCCGATAGTTTGTTGTCATAGCAGTTTGACCAAAGTGAACAGTGACCGTGTTAATGTTTTATTATTATTATGGTTTAAATTAATATGGCTCAATCTAGTGAGGCTAGTTTCACCTGCGAAGTATGTTCAAAGCATTTTGCACATCGCGCTAATTTGAAAAGACACATGTTAATACACACAGGTGAAAAACAGTTTTAATGCAACGTCTGTTCGAAGCGGTTCGCGCGCCATTCGCACGTGCAGTCTCACATGTTAATTCACACAGGTGAAAAACCATTTCAATGTGACGTCTGCTCAAAGGGTTTCGCACACAGAGGGCAGCTCAAAACTCACGTTTGAGCATGGCGGCAAGCTTTACACGTCCGATTTGTGCTCAAAGGAATGCACCCGGCTCTCAAGTCTGAGGTCGCACATGATGTTTATCCACAACGTCGGAGAGAAAACGTTTATCCGTACGTGCATAGTTTGTTCTAGACGGTTCACACACCAATCGCACCTCAACAGACATATGGCGGTCCATTCCGGCGAAAGAGCGTTCCCCTGTGACATTTGCTCTAAACGTTTTACAAGGAGTTCTCATGTTAAGAGACACAGGTTGATACATTTCCGAACATCACCAGCCAGGTGAAATTGTATATGCATGTGACTGTATGTCATTAAAGGCATATTATCACAGACCACTGACTTATTTAATTTATTACCTGAACAAAAATAATTTGATTTGTCCCTAAATGTACTTTATTCAACCATCTTCAATAACCACCATATTCTATTTATTAATGATATTTTGTAAAATTTATTGAATTATGGCAATGATCCATAATTCAAAAACTAAAATTGCCGAGAGGGTTGACATGGATTTCACTCCATCATGGTTCAGTTACGGTAATGCGATAACTAGATTTGGTTTCCAACAATTAATGTAATTTTTATTTATTATCCATTTTTTTAGAGAAATAAGGTCCTTAAATCCGTGACAGTATGCCCTTAAGTGGCAGTCCCATGTATACATGGAACTCCAGGTAGTCCTACATATTGTGTGTAGGTTTGTAGGAATGGGGTTTGGACCGGAAGGAGTGTCCCGTGCCTTCTCAGTTGAGGACCCCACATTTCAAAATCTTAGCCAACCAATGTCAGTTCACGTGATTTTTATCTATAGTCCTTCCCATAGGGAACACATTTTTTTCATACTATGGAATTTATTACAAGTTATTTATTTTTGACCCGCTTATTTTAATTGCACACAGAAATAGTTGGGGGTTAGGGGTAGGTTGTGTGTGTGTTTTGTTGTTTCCAAAACACTGACTTTTCTTCTTACGTCAAACCAAACTGAAATTATTTAAAAAAAAAAAAAATGTTTGCAGGAGGATGGGATGGGACGGTCTATATGTAAGCGATTGTTCGGGTATGTGAATTATACTTGTGAATTACCATTTGATAACTACGTGCTGCACATCAGTGTCCAAAATCAAGACAGTATATAATGGATGCATTTTTGGAATACGTGAATAAAAGTTTGGTGATTCAATACGTTTGCTATTTTTAATATTTAGAACACCTGAACAAAACGACGGTTCGCATGTCCTAATATATAACTAGCCCGAATAGTCTCACTGTAAGAGAGCTAGATGGACATTTGGAAGGTTATACGCTCTTATTAATCAGAGACCAAGCCTGAGTACTCTGACTGTAAGAGAGCTAGACGGACAATTACAGTTAAGGTGCGATCACATTTATCCGTTTTTTACTCTCCGCTCCCGCTCCCGCACCCGTTATCCGTCGTCCGTTGTCCGTTGCTTACGAACACACCTGTAAGTAATTTTAACAAAAATGCATGTCTACAGTTGCTGCACGAGAATACTTTATATTCACGTGTGTTGTAGGGTATATATACCTCGAAGCATACAATAAAAATCAATGTGCTCTAGTGGCGTCGTTAAATAAAACAAACTTTACTTTACTTTTTTACTTTCTTTACTGTACTGCACTGTGCCGTACTGTACCATACCGTAATTTTCATATATAAATTAGGATTACATATTTCAAAAATACATATCTTTACTCTTTTTTTTATTACATGCATTTTTATTTACATGCATTGCCATATTATAAGTAGGCCTACACAAGATGCTAGGGTTATACAAACCTGATATTTTCATGACGTTGCCAATGGACATCCATACATTTTTATGCATCTGTACGTCTTTGTACATGTGGTGTGCATGATTATATAACATCTCCCTCTCACGGACAAGTCCTATAAGCTTCTCGTAATCACAGTCGTCTGTTTGTCTCGGCATTTTATAACACTGAACATCAATAATAAAATTAAAATAAACAATTTTATTTTAGTTTGGTATTATTAAATTTTATATAGAAACAAATTAGTGTAATAGTCAATATTATATGGAGCCTTAATTTCAATTAACCAAATTTTATCAAATTACTTCTCCATTAGAATTACAACATGAAATGTAAAATAACAAAGTTATGGTCAGAGTACCTATATGATAATTTTATAGTTTTAGTAACAGCGAGGAAGTTACTTTTGTTTGCAATGAATGGGGTATTTCGTTTTTAATTACTTAAATAGTAACCTCGTTCCACTTCTATATACGGTTCACTACCCATTAATGTTGAATGAGAGAATAAAATTTTAACGTAAACATTTATAAGGAAAATAAAGCATTTACCAGAAGTGCCAGACCAACAACCTACATAACTACGTACCTTTGAAACATATAAATTTCACCAGTAAAAGACACTGCAGACAATAACGTTTTCGTATTTATAGCAAATTGATTACAAATTACTTATAGCCATTGGTCGATATTAACTCATCATTTCAACAAGAAAATCATGAATACTGTGATTTCACGTGTAAATGTATTCAGTGGCATACCTGTATCACTTATTTTTCGTGGGAATGGGTGGTATTTTACCTTTAACAAAATATGAAAGTACTTGATGGGTTGGGGTATGTTTGAACCCCACCTTACCACAACTCCCCTATACAAATTAATTATGAAAATATTTACATTGGTGGAATAATGAAATAACTTACACACACAAACACACAGACATATATACAGACACACAGACAGACAAATATTTATGTAATTAGAGCTGTATCTACGAAGAATTGAATCGCGAGGTCAGGAAATACCCTAAATATGACGTCACACTGTGGGAATCCTATCCGCATCCATTGTCCGCTTCAGTCAAAATCGGTCCAGGAACGATTTGTGCGGACGAGTGTAAGTGTGCGGAAGCGGAGACGGGTAGGTCTGTTTGCTCGCATTGATTTCAATACAATCGAATTTGACTGACGACGGATAACGGGTGCGGGAGCGGAAGCGGAAGGAAAAAACGGATACATGTGATCGCGGCCTTAGAGACCCAGCCCGAGTATTCTGACTGTAAGAGAGCTAGACGGACATTTGGAAGGTTATGACGCTCTCGTTACAGTCAGAGACCAACCCGAGTACTCTGACGGACGGACATTTGGATGGCTATACGTTCCTATTACAGAGCGAGCGCAATGAGAGCGTATAATCTTCCAAATGTCTGTCTAGCTCTCTCACAGTCACAGTACTCTGGCTAATATATAACCTTTAAAACAACTGAAAATTGTCATCGAGACATTGCTATTTTGCTTACCAGACATCGCATGAGATTTCAAGGTAGCCAAAGATGAGATTTCAAGGTAGCCAGAGATGACATTTCAAGGTAGCCAAAGATGACATTTCAAGGTAGCCAAAGATGAGATTTTAAGGTTTCCAATGATGAGATTTCAAGGTAGCCAAAGATGAGATTTCAAGGTAGCCAAAGATTAAAATGTTCACTTGTGACCCCCATCCAGCCACTTGATCTGTGCGATCCCCCTGCAAAATATTGTTCCTAATAACTTGGTTTGTTATTGCATGTACATCCAGTTAAAATCTGTAAATTGTGGTACCTATTGGATGCATCTTCAGTGTTCGATAAATCCACTTGCAGGGTATTCGGGAGACACACCCATAATCACACCAGTGAAGTGGGTGAAACTCTGTATGTGGCCTTACACCTATGCACTGAGCCTAGCGGTGCACTTACTCTGGGTTGGAGCCGGTACTGGCATGAAAAAATCCTCCATTGCCCCAGGTGGGATACGAACCCGTATCTACCAGCCTAAAGTCAAATGGCATAACCACTATACCACAGAGGCCGGTCACATAAAGAACTTAAGCATGCACACACACTCTTTTTTTTTTTTTACCATGACTAAACAAATGTTCTCAATCGCGTATTATTATTGTTATTTTAAAGCTGAGTCTGTTGACTCACACACTTTAACACACAAGTCAAGATGGCAATGTTGACTATTTTATTTGAATAAATAACAGTTTATGTCTCTATACATACTTGATTTAAACTAATGTGTTGTTTTGTGTCTATTGTCAGTATATACTCTTCAAAAATGTAGGGGAACTCTAATAAGAATTTACAATTGCCAAACTTTAAGGTATTGTGAGAACCCAGTATATTTATAAGTAATACTGTTGTGAGTTACGTTTTTTTTTTTTATAATTGTAAACTGGCGCTCACATAACTCCGGTATGAGACCATTACCAACCGCCAACTTACGAAGTCTTTTATGTCCATTTGATTACGTTTGGGCGAATGTCGATCCTTTTAAATGATGTAATTATTACTTGTGTACATTCCAAATTCATATTCCAGTGATGTCATGTCGTGGCACGAAGTTTCTTGTCACTTCTGAGTGTTTAACAAATCATGTTTATATGTTCACACATTTGCAAATTGCGGTAATGGCCGAGTTGACCGTGACCTTCAAAAATTATATTTATTGTACATCCGGGTCACAGCTGTCAAACATTTTAGCGGTATATATAACTAAACTTTGGAAAACCAAAGTTTAAATTATTATTTTTGTAGGAACATGAATGAGATTAGAATTTACTGTATATGTTTATTTAGATAATTTATTGAGGTATTAGTTTACACCAGTAATAGGGAAGTCGGGTGTACTTTTAGCGTGACTAGCCTTACCCAGCCAAACAGGGGGCGGGTCTTAGTTCGCCGATTCAGCCGGCTCCGCTGATTCAGCACGCTGAATTCAGCGTCGCTGATTTCAGCCCGCTGATTTTGGTTGTTTTAGACGTGAATACCCTCCCAGTGCGCTGATTTTACCAGCACGCTGAATTTTTCGCTGATTATCAAAAGTTATAAAAAGGCAGCGTTTAACGCTGGCCGTCAGTCTGGCTTTACCCTTACATTAGGTGGGTTGGGACCCATTTTGTTTATTTTCTAAAATTGTGGTGGGGGGGGGGGGGTTAAATAAAGAGTTGGGATTAGACAGCCATTCTCACTAATAAGTAGTATCAATAAACATGATAATTATATTTGGCAATAATAATTAATTAGAAATTTATTATATAGATATAGGTTGATAGCCTTCAATCATAAATTGAGAGCCCAGAAGTGCTATGGTATTTACTGTGAAAAGTTAACATTGAAATAAAGTGTCTTGGACATAGTGATATTATTCTGAGAGAGGAATATGTAGTCTATGGAGTTAGAAGTACTGAAATAGAAGTTCAAGTGTAGCTTAATATTGCTGAAGTAGTGAAAAGTGAGATAGTTCACTCTGTGTATATGAGAAGATAGAATAGAAGTAGTGAAGAGTGAGAAGTAGTGAAATAGAAGTTAAAGTGTAGTTTAATATATTGCTGAAGTAGTGAAAAGTGAGGTAGTTCACTCGGTGTATAAGAGAAGATAGAATAGAAGTAGTGAAGAGTGAGAAGTATTGAAATAGAAGTAGTGAAGAGTGAGAAGTATTGAAATAGTGTATATTGCTGAAGTAGTGAAACGTGGGATAGTTCACACTGTGTATAAGAGAAGATAGTGTAGAAGTAGTGAAGAGTGAGAAGTGAAATATAGTTGAAGTAGTTGTGGGTGATGTAGTGCCACCCTACTGAGTTTATAGTGTTTAAGTGGTAGTTGAGGGTGATGTAGTGCCACCCTGTGTAGTTTATAGTGTTTAAGTAGTAGTTGAGGGTGATGTAGTGCCACCATGTGTAGTTATTATAGTGTTGAAGTGACAGAGAGTGATGTAGTGCCACTCTGAGTAGAGAAATATAGTTCTGAAGTAGTAGGAAATAGTGAGAGAGAGTATGAGAGATAGTGTAGTGAACTGTAGTATTAAAGATAAAGCAATATATTAAACTAGCACATCTAAAGTTAGAGTATAAGTAAATAGAAATTTAGTTATAATGGAAATAGTTGTGTAGTTGCATAATGTAGTTTAATGATAAAATAGGTAACCTGAATACTACTTACCTCAATGAATGCATATAGCTGAGACAATGTTAGTTTTTAGCAACATTTAATGATATTGGTCAATGTGTATGACCTGAAAGTGCTTGTTGATAGCAAATATAAAAATAATGTAGTGAAGTGCAAGAAGCATTTTATTGAGACTGTTGGAAAACTATTTACCTTTGTTGTTACATAATAAATGATTGAACTTTACAAATTTGTTGTGTCATCTTTGCCTTCTATAGTTATTTGGGAGTTTATTACCAGCCCTTCGCAAAACATTCAGACGCTCAGTCGTCACAGTATATTAGCTGTGGGGAATGGTTATATGATAATAGTGAATTAATTGGGCAAACATTACAACCGGTAGTTCAGTATTACAGTAGGTTTTATGACCACCAACGATCTTGAAGGACGATTGGGGTCATAAGTGAAATTTGAAAGTTGACGGGGTTTTTTTCTTTTTTTATCAGTAAATCGCAAATTCAAATAAAAATGACTAAAAACAAAAAAATAACAACTGGATGATCAACAGAATGAAAAAGATTGACAGAAATAATGTTCCACAGTGATTAATGGACCTTCCTGGAAATTGTCAAAATCGGGAATGACACCCACGCACGTGCACGGGGCAACTGCGTGATGCATGTGCAAACTATGGAATGTGTTTCAGTGTGTTGATAAACAGACCTGAACGTTCTTTACTAGGATGTCTAATAGTTGATATTAACATTAATATTTCAGGTTCCACTACTTTTTTTGAAGAGTATATACACACACACACACACACACACACACACACACACACACACACACACACACACACACATATATATACACACATATATAATTGCATTATGCGAGGGTAATAATCTCTTTATCATATACTTGATTTAAACTAATGTATTTTTTTTTTTTAAATTGCCAGGTCTGCCCACTGTTTCGTGCACGTAAGCGGGATCGACCGCGTAGATTGTAGGCCCCATGTATGTGGTTGAGTTAAAGAGCATCCTTTTTATGGATGTATCGATAGCTCAGAGCGCATCGTCGTTAGTCTCACAATTTGTGGGCGAATCGGTGCCACAGGTTCGAGTACCAGCAGCGGCATGGGCCAATTTGTGAGGCCGGAAAGGATTTAATTATCCCCTGTGCCAGTGTGTTAATATCTATGTATGTAACAGTCAACCTCGACATACATATAATATATAGATATTCATACATCAATACATACATACATACATACATACATACATACATACAAGAAGGGGCTCATTGTTTAAATTCAAAACCCTCAGTTCCGCAAACATGGAATACTTTGGCTTTTAGGTGCATATTATGACTCATGATGTGTTTACATGGAATTTGCTTTGACAACCTAATTCTATAAATGAAAAAAAACAAATTCCTCATTATGAGCTAGTTAAGTTGTATTCCTTTTTCAATTATTTGAAAAGAAAAGTCCAGTTTAGGGTATATAATAAACAGAAAACCTCACATTAAAAAACAAATGGCGGGGGGGGGGGGGGGGGGGGGGGGGGATCATCTGGGTTTCCGGCAGAAATTACACATACAAATATGCCTTTGTCTACATATCTTTGTTGTTAATCAGGACTCCATGTAAATGTTTTAATCTCCCCGTTGATTTGTGCAACATACAGTTTATCCCGGTCACAACAGACTGCCCATGGTTGTTTTAGTCCATCGTTATTGGTAATAACGTCACGGAGAATCTCACCATCACCTGACAACTGAACAATGGCATTTCTTTTGTAATCACATACATAAACAAACTCTTCAACGTCAGATGTAACACCGCGCAGGTACTGCAGCCATGTTGAATCACGTGCCACCCAGGCGACTTTTCCTGATGACGTCACACATATCAAGCTCTGGTCTTTCTGCGATACAACCACCAGAGAGTCGCCCTTCGACGTTAGACAATCTGGGATGGGGATCAAACTTTTGTGGAGCGACCGAAGCACATTTTCTTTTTGGTCCAGTATATCCACACATCCGTACCACCCGACACTGACCGCCATATTATCTCCAGGTAACACAGATATGTAGTAATATTCTTTCTCAGTTGTCACTGACTTGATCAGTTTTATGCCATCCTTTATGCGTAGATATAATATTACTTGATCTTGTGGTAGAGTCACCACAACCAGCTGCTGATCGCTTAACTTAGCAAGGCCGTGTGGTTTACCTTGTGTTCTGTAGATGCTTGGATTCGTTTTATTTTGTGAACAGAATGATTTCACGCATCTGTTGTTCGAATCCGTTACAATGATTTTGTTGTATTTTCCATTTTCTAAAATGACGATGGATGTCAAACATGGACAATGTGTATCAGTCTCTGTTTCTGTAAGTAATGTTTGATCTTTTTTTAACAAATATGATTTTCGGTTTATCCAGGTGTCTGTTTGAAATGGCATGTTCAGTTTTGTTTTGTCTTTCTGACAGAATGATTTTACGTCAGATCTTGAAACTTGTCCAATGTCCAGTTTACTGAACTGCAAGTTGAAGGGATCACTTAAAGTTATTGTCCTATTAGGAATTTCAGGACTAGATGTATCCGCGTAATCTGTTGTTATCGTTTGTAGATGTTTAAACTTTGAAACATGTTTCTTGAAATCGGAAGGTGATCCAAACTGGAGGAGATGTTCTCCTAGTCTCACACATTTCTTGCCTTCTTCTACCACATGCTTAACATCGGTGAACAGTTCTACTATTTCGTTGTTAACAGATTGACGACATTGTTCAAGTTCTGAGGTCCTCTGTTTCTGCTGGTTGAAGACTACTGTTGCAAGCTCTGTGATAATTTTATCTCCTCTTCTGTCTAGCTGATCTGCAATCTGTGCAGCGCTGTCGTTAACGATTCGCTAAAGTCTTTCAATGTCTGAAGTCATCTTATTTTCAAGAAATATGCCGAGATTTTTTTATCAGGTCGCAAGAAGATTCGAGTATCACCCTATTTGGGTCTTTTTGGATTGTCCCTATTTGAACCTCACCTGTGAAAAAAAAATAATAATAATAAAAAATAATAAGAGCCGCGGGGGCTATTCTCCGCACCCTACCCCCAAACTTGCCTCTGATATTGTGCTGTGAAGGCTGAAAATATCACTCTGTAGACCCCGAATAACTAAATATATTAATTTTTTAAAATCCCAAATCAGGAAGTTCATTAATTTCGTTAAAATGACTACTGGTCCATATGTTTGCTGCACATTCTTTAGTGAGTGTGGGTGGGTGGAAAGGGTTACAAGCACAATATAAATATAAATATATATATATATAGCAATATATACCAAAAATATATATATATATATATGTTATAGTATATATATAAATATAAGCAACTAAAAATTCTGTTTTTAACTCCGGAATCAGTATATGTTAGAGTTTTTAATAAATTTATAAATTCTGTTTTTAACTCACGGATTTTCATTTGTTTGATAAAAGCAATGATTGTGTGTTATCAGGGACACCGACAACTTCCCTGCAGTTTGGACACATGAAAGTATTCTCTCTTTTGTTGGCGTCGATGTGATTGTGTAGACACATCAAACAAAACGTGTGTCCACACGGAAGTCCGCGCGGATCAGTGAAGATCTCCAAACAAAGGCTGCAGGAGATTTGGTCGTCTGTGGAGGTGCAGTAGCCATGTCTGAAAACAGAAATAACAAAACTTTAAAGGTATATAGTTCGCTTCTTCTTTTTTTTAAATCCCACAAAAACCTACACCAATTTGCAAAACACACACACAAGAAAGAAAGTGCAAACTAACAAACTGGTTAAAACTAGATGTTTCTTGATCAGAATCTTTCAAATGACCCAAAACAAGCATTTACGCATCTGCAGATAGGATTTGGAAATGATGGGCTCTGAAGACTAGTGCCTTCGATTATACACCAGACATAATTCTAGAAGACTAGATACGAACAAATTACAATCTTAAGCAAGGATCAAAGACCTAAGTGTCATACAGGTTATAATTGATCGATTGATTGGAACGTATTTTATTCTCAATTCCAATTAATGCATATAACGGCATCTCAAAACAAAGAACGCTTTTATGTATCAAACAGTGTTGGGATCAATGAAGTAATGTCAATAAACAGTTGAGGTATATGCAGCTGTGAATAATTATACATTGTTTCAAACTTTACCACAACAAAATTTTAGCTGTGGTGAGAAAACATACTTATTGGGTCATTTTGTTATTACTAACCTGTATACAAAATAAATAAATGAATAAATAATAATAATAAACGCTCTAAAATAAAACCAACTATTGCTTTCATAAAAATAGAACTATCACAGATTAGTCATTTTATAAGATATTTCGATATTCTGTAGCCCAAAATATATAAATTATGATGGAAAAAAACAACCAACTTCGGACATTGAAATACAGACTAGAGGTATATTCTGGGCTAGCCTGTTTTATACCCCGGGGTATATTCTGGGCTAATCCAGTTTATACCCCGGGTATAGGTTGGCGGGGGGTATATTTTGAGCTATTACACCGGATTAGAGTCCAGTACGTACCTGCCTTTTAAGTTTACTCCATATCTTATTGTTGAAGCATCAAATACCTGTATGTTTTAGCTATAGAAGCCTAAACAAGCATCAAATACCTGTATGTTTTAGCTATAGAAGCCTAAACAAGCATCAAATACCTATAGGTTTTACCTACAGAAGCTTAAACAAGCATCAACTACCTATAGGTTTTACCTACAGAAGCCTAAACAAGCATCAAATACCTATAGGTTTTACCTACAGAAGCCTAAACAAGCATCAAATACCTATAGGTTTTACCTAGAGAAGCCTAAACAAGCATCAAATACCTATAGGTTTTACCTATAGAAGCCTATATGTTTTAGCATCATTTGATTAAAATGTTCTAAACGTTTGTTTTGTTTAACCACACCACTAGAGCACATTAATATATTAATCATCGGCTATTGCATGTCATACATTTGGTACTTTTGACGTAGTCCCAGTGTTTTGTATAAGTATGCATACAGTTACTTCTGCTTGCGCGTGTGCCTGTTCGAACGGGCTATTTCTCGTTCCAGCCAGTGATCCACAGCTGGTGTAACAAAGGCCGTGGTATGTACTATGTCTGTGGGATGGTGCATATAAAAAAATCCTTTACTGCTAATCGAAAAAAGAGTAGCGCATGAAGTGGTGACAGCGGGTTTCCTCTCTCAATATCTGTGTGGTCCTTAACCATATGTCTGCCGCCATATAACCATAAATAAAATGTGTTGAGTGCATCGTTAAATAAAACATATCCTTCCATACCATAAACGACATAAATTTATATCGGGGTATTAAAAAATGACCTCAGACTGTTTGGGCCTTTTCGGTCACACACACAAACACACACACACACATAGACACACACACAGGCACACATATATACACACACATATACACACACATACATACACAGACACATAGACAGACACACACAGACATACACATACACACACACACACACACACACACACACACACACACACACACACACACTACGACTGTGAATGACTCAAACTAATGTGTGAATATAAACGTAAAAATAGTTGCCGTCCGATGGAACGACGGGAGATAACATCTCCCGGCTTGTGGTGATGTTTGCCGGTCAAAACGGCCGTATTTCGATCCCTGCTTACTTTATGAGCTATAAAAGATGTAAATGTTCACATCTGTTCAATATAATTAAAATTAGCTCCACTATTACATGTGTATCTAACAATAGCCCGTTGGACCTCATGTCCAGTTGACCTTTTATTCGACCAATCAAGACGTTACTTGCACAATCATGCCAGCGACGTGAAAAAAACTGGAAAACATTCGAAATTATGCCGAGGGTATACGAAATGATTCGGGTGAATTACGAACTATTCCGGAAACTAATTTCACTGCTGTGATATACAATTTTAGTGTTGAACTTTCGTTTGAAGAGGGAAAAAAAACATGATAGTGTAGCCATAAAATCTGTTTGTTCTAGTGCACAATCCAGAAAAACTGTTCATATTCTCACTGTAACGCCGTTATCTAAAACACGCAGCTATCCGATCGCAGATAAACAAAGTGTCTGATCAGGTGGTGTAACAAAGATAAACTTTAGGATATATGTTAAAATAGTTTGTGGGTGAAAGATTAATTATGTGGTATGCTTTCTCTCTGTTTTCCAATACAGACATACACACACACACACACGCACGCACACGCACGCACATAGAGAGAGAGAGGGGGAGAGATAATGGAGGAAGGAGAGAGAGAGAGACAGAGCGGTAGAGGGAGAGAGAGAGAGGGGGAGAGGGAGAGAGAGATGGAGAGAGTTATAGAATGGACGAAGTGAGGAGACGGGGGGGGGGGGGGTCTCTTGATTAAAACTGGAGCAAACCGCATATATGCAGTTGACGTTTCAAAATAAATTGGATCGCAATGAATAATTTTGGAATGACCCTGCTTATTGCAGT
>NC_054710.1:13442410-13449910 GCF_016097555.1 Gigantopelta aegis | reverse complement strand
CCTTTCTGTTGGAACGTCCGACAGAGAGGTCATTATATGACCCCGTATCACACCTTTTCTATCGGGTCTTCCCACAGAGAGGTCATTATATGACCCCGTATCACCCCTTTTCTATCAGGTCTTCCTACAGAGAGGTCATTATATGACCCTGTATACCCCCTTTTCTATCGGAACTTTTCACAGAGAAGATATTATATAACCCCATATCACCCCCTTTCTATTGGAGCTTCTCACAGAGAGGTCATTATATTACCCTGTATCACCCCTTTTCTGTCAGGTCTTCCCACATAGAGATCATTATATGACCCTGTATAACCCCTTTCCTATCGGGTCTTCCCACCCCTTTTCCATCGGGTCTTCCCACTCCTTTTATATCGGGTCTTCCCACAGAAAGGTCATGACATGACAACGTTTCTATCGGAACATCCTACAGAGAAGTCATTATATGACCCCATATAACCCCTTTTCTATTGGGTCTTCTCACGGAGAGGTCATTATATGATCCTATATCAGCCCTTTTCTATCGGAACGTCCTACAGAGAGGTCATTATATGACCCCGTATAACCCCTTTTCTATTGGGTCTTCTCACGGAGAGGTCATTATATGATCCTATATCAGCCCTTTTCTATCGGAACATCCTACAGAGAGGTCATTATATGACCCCGTATAACCCCTTTTCTATCAGGTCTTCACACAGAGAGGTCATTATACGACCCCCGTATCAGCCCTTTTCTATCAGGTTTTCACACAGAGAGGTCATTATACGACCCCCGTATCACCCCTTTTCTATCAGGTCTTCACACAGAGAGGTCATTATACGACCCCCGTATCACCCCTTTTCTATCGGAACATCCTACAGAGTGGTCATTATATGACCCCGTATCACTCCTTTTCTATCGAAACGTACTACTTATATGACCCTGTATCACCCCTTTTCTATCAGAACATCCCACAGAGAGGTCATTATATGACCCCGTATCACTCCTTTTGTATCGGAACATCCTACTTATATGACCCTGTATCACCCCTTTTGTATCAGAACATCCCACAGAGAGGTCACTATCTGACCTCGTATCACCCCTTTTTTTATCGTCTTCCCACATGCGGTCATTAGATGACCCTGTCTCACCCCTTTTCTATTGGAACATCCTACAGAGAGCTCATTATATGTCCCCGTGTCACCCTTTTCTATCAGGTCTTTCTATTTCAGGTACAGTCCACATCGCTCATGCGGATAGGTTCACAACAGAAGAACTTTAAAAGCAAATACCGAAATGTTGAGAGAAAATATCAAAGTAACGAAGTGAATTTCATGATGAATGAAAAGCTTAAGTCTGTAGAAGAAAGAGGATGAGACAGGCAAATGGCCGTCGTTCTAAAATGTAGAAACCTGAGATGTTGAGTTATTGACGTCAAGATAGGCATCATGCACTGTGTTGAAAATAAATCATGTACAAATGTATACACAGCGGGACTCTTTTTATCAAAGATGCCAACTGACTGTCCTGAGTTTGTTGGAACTGTTAAGATGTTGTCAACTAACAGAGCTAAGACGTTTTAATGACTAAAATATTTGGTTTGCTTAAAATATCGGTGGCTGTGAATTAAATCTGTTTCTGGTCGTCCTAGAGTTTGTACGAGGTCAAATTTCATTTTATGTCTAAAAATATATATATATTGTTGTGGCCGCGTCCTAAGGATATCAACAGTGTCCAGAGAATATAAATAACATAAACAGATGACAAAGGCGAAGTGTTCCAGTTTTCCACAGTTATAAATTTATTTAAAAGTTATGTGTAAATGAAAATACAGTTAATGTTCACAGGTAAGTAGTTCCCAACAGATAGATAAATCTCTTCCTTTCAGGTTCAATTATTTTAAACCAGTGACGACTGTATCGCCAATAAATGTAAACGTAACTGCAGCTTGCAGTTGCTTAAAAATATTACTTCGATAAAACAAGTTAATTAAATAGAGATGGTAAGTTAATAAAATTGACTTCAAAAAATGTAAGTTAAAATTATTCCAGTGTCAATTTAAATGTATGTAATGTAATAAAGTTGGAAAGTTGGACCCGAACGAGCGAGAGAACGTTGACGTCCAGGTGAGGTCAGGTCATAGGGTTTAACGTGCACTTGCAACAGTTCGACCGGAATTGGTAGCAGGGCGGAGGTGGTTTTGGTGCTATGGCATTCGAAATGTCCCGTAGGATTAGCCCAAAGAGAAAAGGGTGCGCAATTTGAATGACGGAATATTTGAGGCATTTCTGAATGGTTTGCCATTGGCGTCAGCCTTTTATATTTCTGAGAAGTACCACGTGATGTCATAACAGCCAATCAGATATTACGTTACGCTAGGAAGAGATCTACCGTTACAAAATAATTATCATTTCATTTAATAATTACGTTATGCACACAATTGCTCAATAAATAAAGTATCTGAGGTTTGATCCAGCTCCCGTTTCCAATTTACGATTTGTAAATGCACACTTTAAATCCCGAGAAACTTCATGTTTTTTTTATAAATACGTCAATTTATCCCATAGTGAAAGCATTACCAACTTGAAATAATGAATACTGGAAATTACTAACGTTTACAAAGATGAAACTGGCATTTCTTAACTTCTTTTTCAGTCTAAAATTAGCGTAAAACAATTTCACAGAAAAAAGCTTCAGAATATTCATAAAAACAACGTTATTTACCAGACACAAAAACAAGCTATGATGCACTGCAAATACATTGGGAATTGGAGCTAATAATACAAACAAATTCTAAACATGAGACTAGCATTACACAATTGCTTTTTGTGGTCTAATTTCAATATAAAATAGTTTTAATGAAAAAGCCTTTTGGATTATTATAAAAACAGCATTTTTATACCGTTTTTTGTTTACAAACATTGTGTACCGATATATATGATCTTAGCAACATGTATGCGTAAACAGGTTCTCAGCGTACAAGGATATAGTTCCTAAAAGAATTAATATTATAATTACAGTAATCATTTTACAGTTATTATCTCACTTAATTAATAAAATGATTTGACATAATATACAAACAATATTAGGATACGTTTAACTAAGAAAAAAGCTAAACATTTCATTCATTATTTAGTGACCGTATTATACTAATATCCCATAACGTGTGACAACTATTTATAAAAACAGTTTCATAGACTAGACATATTATTATGAAATACAACTAAATGTAGCTCGCATTATGCATCCAAACGATCAGTAATAACAATAGTTACGCAACTTCGTTTTTTTCACAAGAAAGTGCACTACTAAGAATTTCATTAAACAATAACTATAATAAATGGCATAGTTCCAGACATTACAAAATACAAGCAAATATGCAAATAATTACTACTAAATGTAAAAATTAATATTCTGTTTTGTCCAATAGTAAAAATACTTGAGAAAAATCCAGGTCACAGCACAAAGTTAACAGTTACTGAAACGTGAGAAAATTTGCTTTGACTAAGTCGGCAGTCTTATTACAATGCGATATAGGAAAGGTAACCTCCAATATGACGAACTATTATATTGCTTACATGTTAGAAGCATAACATAATGATTAAAATAATGTCCGTATTAGTTTTTTAATTACATGTATTTCCAGATTTTCCAAAAACTGCATTTGTACTGAAGGTTTGAATTAACAACCGCAAAAAGGGCGGTTATACGACTATCTTATAACCACCTGGATTGCACTCACAAATGTCAGTCACATACTTATGATGTGTCACAAGGGACTAGAAACAACCACCCCCCCCCCCCCCCCCCCCCCCACACAAACACACAAACACACCATTACCCTATTTTGGATCAAGTAAATAATGTGTTCATTGTATAAGTTTTCAATTCTTATTTATCAATGCCGCCAAAGTACATTCCATTATAGTTAATCCCCTCGCTCCCCCATTATTAACTACTTTTGCTTGTCACCGATATATTTTATCGTGTCTTTTGTTGTTTTTCTTTTCAACGAGAATTGCTCTACATATCTTGATATCTCCATTGTGTTGAGTGATGTCAGGTCTCACTACACAGATGTAATCTGCCATTGAAATCCATATTAAATTGCCCAACTTCAAATGAAGATTGCCAATAGAACGGCTTGGCGCTAACAACATTCACCATTGCTGATATACATTGGACAAGAATTTATTTTTCCCTTCAAAATTGAGAATATTTCCGTCTCAGTTTGTTTGCTATATAACTGCATCTGGCTGTAGTTCTGGTCCGAAAAGGTAGTTTAAGAACCTATTCACACCAGTTGCCTCTTACGCTATACACCCATGTACCAAAACGTCAATGCACAGTATTACAAAATAACAGTGGTAAAATCAAGTCAGAAGGCTTACCATTGAAAAATACTATTTGTTTCAATTATTTCCCAATTACTAGAAGTGAATTACGTGAACCACAATATATGTGCAGTTAGGAACTATAGTGGACCGTGATGAATGCATTCTGACCCGGAAGTGAGACCTAAGTCCGAAAACTTCATGTTGGTGATAAATGTGACAGTATTTTGTTTTATACAAAATGATACAAAATGTTGTTTCATGTGGACAGTGAGTTCAATTCTTTATTCAATTTTCTTGAAGTTGAAGTAGTGTCAATTTACCAACAAGTATTTTCTTGAAACATAAAACAAATGTTTGTTTACCGACACCACTAGAGCACATTGATTTATTAATCATCCGCTATTGGATGTCAAACATATGGTAATTTTGACATAGTCTTAGAGAGGAAACCCGCTACATGTTTCCGTTAGTAGCAAGGGAACTTTTATATGCACTATCCCACACACCGGATTTCACATACCATGGTATTTGGAATCCATGCTAGACCAATCGCTTTACCTCTGGGCTAAGACCCGCCCCTTAACCATTAGTGCCGTTCTGACAAATGTGAAAAAATGTGACATTCTTTTTTTATATATATAAAATGTTGTTTCATATGGACAGTTATTTGAAATTGTGTCAGTGTACCAACAACTACTTGCTTGAAACATGAGTCCTCCTAAAATCAGGATAACAATTACTGTGTGGAACTCGGATAGTCAAATACGCTTCCAATTATGTCTAAAATGAGTAACTTAAAACCCATTCAAAAGCAGTATTTTAAGGTTGGGATATTATAGTGTTTATATTCATGGTGTATGTGTTCATTGAAACACTGTGTGTTGAAGTTATAGTCACACGTGTTACTGTAATTTACTGTTGTCATCAATGCGATTTAATTCGGTGATATACACCCGGTATGGTCAATGTTAAGTTTGGCTTCAGCCAAATATTTTGATTTCTCCATTTTCCTGGGTGACATAAAGTTTATCTTGTGCAACACAGAGAGACACAGGTTGTTTTAGGCCGTCCTTATGTATGATGACGTCACGAATAACCTCCCCGACAGCTGAACAATGTCATATCTACCATAATCACAGACATAAAAAAACTCATCAATGTCGCATACAACATCACCAGGTAATGAAATTTTGCTGAATCGCGTGACGCCCACATGACTTGTACTGATGATGACACACGTGACAATGTTAGTGGTATCTGATACAACAACTAGACAGTCGCCTTTCACTGTTAAATAGCCGGGTTTGGGGATCACGTTGTTAGGAATATACCGTATGACGTCACACCGCTGGTTTAGTATGTCCACACACCCCGATGACCCTCCAGTCACAGCCATGTTGTCATCAGGCAAGACGGTTATTCTGTAGTAGTTTCTCTTGATTGTCACCATCTTCATCAGGTGTATGTCATCTTGTACATTCAGATATAATAGTTTTCTTTCTCTTGGCATACTACTAATAAATGTTGTTCATTGTAGTAGTTGAAATGTATGCACATTCATATTTTCTGGGCTAAAATATCTAGATATTACTACACTAACTGGAATAATTGTAACATTTCAGATGTTGCAATGATGATGGATCTCTGGTCATTATAACAAAGTGATTACTGCTATAGTGTGTTTAAATAAAATATGTGTGTGTACATGATTATCATTCTACGAGCGCATTAGACAAATATTATACTTAATCACGTACCAGATCAATGCTTACGACGAATGCATTAAACTGTATTTAGATATTTGTTACACCTGATCATTCACTGTTATCATTATTATAATATCAATTTATTAAACATTTTAATCAACAATCTTTATTATGAACAAATTAAAATGTTTTAAAACATTGACAATCAAAACATGAAACTACACCTGAAAATGTGTGTTATTTTTTATGTACAGTTACCGCAATATATTTGCAATTTATATATAATAAGACTAGTAGAGTAGTTCATTCCTGTACACGCATACAGTATATCACCCATGTCAGCATAGTTCAGTTGTATAGGTAGATGCGATGGGATATATGATTGATTGCTCTTAGTGGACCCATCGACTTTTGTCTTACTTCAAACAGTGCCTAGGACTGGTACATTAAATTAAAGATTGTGGTGTTTACTTTCCTGTCAATGAGGAAGTGCATACAAATGATACCTAGTAGCTATTTTCTTGGAGCAGCCACTATTTTCCTTTTCCATTTTATAGACCAAGTGTCGAAATACCTCACAGAGAGGACATATGATAACCATGGTTTAAAAATATGTGCTTGCGTGCCATTAAATATTTCTTTCCCATCCATGCCAATATCCAACTAGTCAACAAACCTTAACGGCACATATATATTAGGGTAGCCAGGATTTTATACTGGTGGTGGAGTGGGGATAGAGGGCACTGCTTTTACACATGTTATGTGGTGACGTGCATTATAAAAGTTGGTACTGTGGAAAAAAAGAGGTATATTTGAGAAGGAAAAGTCCTCTTGTACCCAATCCCTGGCTACCCGGATACACCAGTGCATATCTGTGCAATTTAAAGTATATCAATCAATAGATTTTGGTTTCAACACAGTTATCTTTATTAGTATTACTTGCATATTTAAAATATACTCAACAAAATGAATTAAGGGCCAGTAGAATTGTAGTAATTATTCGCTCATGTCATATTATTTTAATAAATTTTAATTGCAGATAAGTTGTAAACATTGTTTCAGTAATATTTGACCCATGTTACATGCAACCATCTTGCACACGATGAGTTTTTTGTGCATTTTTGTAAAGCCTACCAAAATGCGTATTCTGCTAGAAATCATTACACGTTGATTGAAAATATATTTGTCATTTTATTCTCTTTAAATTGCTGTTTAAATCATTAAGTTAAAGAACATTTGTTTTAGAACATGTTAAAACGTAGACACTTTACAACGAATGGAAACTTTTAAGGAAAAAATGCCGAATATAGTTACTGACCCTGTATTCATTTTGAATCGTTAAATTACTGTGTATCAAAAATCATTAAATGTATTAACTTATCTTAACTGTTGAATTAGCATTATTATTTTCAGTCAGTACCTCAACACTTACAGATATGGTGCGGTTTACTCTGATAGCTTACATTTCGTGTTTAATT
>NC_054710.1:13435968-13442210 GCF_016097555.1 Gigantopelta aegis | reverse complement strand
TATAACAAACGGACATTATATACTGGTATTTGATAATAATAATAACAATAATAATAATAATAATAATAATAATAATAATAATAATAATAATAATAATTCAACTATGAATACAATTATGGCAGCTCGTGCAAATTGCAGAGTATAACAAACGGACATCTAATTTGCCGGACTAGTATTTCTGTCACTGCTGTAGAAGGAATTTAAGTCCGGTAGGAATACAAGTCCTAGGATAAAAACAACTTTAAAAAACGCAGGTATGAAAGTCCAGGTAGGACTATAGTTCCTAAGCTAAGGAGGACTACTGTTCCTACGGACCTTCGTTCCTTTTACACTGGTTCTGTTGCACTAACAGAAAGTTGCCATCTTCATTAACTGCTATTCCACATTTTATCACATTTGCCCTTTCGAAAAAACAAAAATCCTGTCGCCTTTGGGCATTTTGAGATATAATCCTTCAAATCAACCCCCTGTCCCCAATTTTTATTATTAAGGTGGGGGGTTTTTCGGGGTTTTTTTAACTTCTAATATTTGTTTTAGCTGTTCATTTTCTCATTGATAATACATGAACCCATCAATCTATAATATAGTACGCAATGCCTTTTTAACATCTTCCCATCGTTCTGACCGTTTCTCCTCTTTTGATTTGTACTGCCGACAGCCTTTTTTTGTACTTAACCTATGCCGCAATTCGTAAGGTTCTTTTTGCGCTCAGGTCCAGTCGACTGTCATACAGACACCGTGTTAAATGTTGCACAGAAAGATTAATTCCATAAATACACCGTCAAAGAGTTCGTCATATTTGTTAATTAACACAGACGTGGCTAAATAGACCTACACGGCTAATGCAGGCTGGTTATCGCCGCCACGGTAGCCCGAGTACTCTGACTGTAAGAGAGTTATACGGACATTTGGACGGTTATGACGCTCTCGTTACAGTCATAGACCAAGGTATGTATGTTTTTCGCAATCGCTGCCCACCAAACGGTAGTCAAAGATTTCCGCTCTAATACAACAAAAATCATATTTTTGACATTAAATACCGTTACATCGAACATTTTCCAGTTACCTGACAACACATGTTTCAGATAGTAATCACTAATAAACACACTACAGGAAGAAACCCGACCGGACCTACGTATTTAATCGGAACATTACTGAAGGGGGGGTATTTAAATTAAGAAACTCGAAAATTATCCAGGTATTTGATGTCAAAAGCAATAAAGTTCTCATGACTAGACGGGAAAATAGGTAGCACAAAGACTGACATGAGTAATATAGAACTGTATATATACTGAGTCAAATTAAAAACTTCACAACCGTTTCATCTTGGTTAATTAGCAAACAGACAGAAGAACGTGTTAAATAAGGTATTTTTTATTGTATGACGTCCAAAGAAAGAATAGGAATAAATGTTGAGTCAAACATCTGTTCGATGCGCCCACAGCATTCGTTAAAACAACAAATCATCAAAATGGTAATTCACAAGCAGGGTCGTTTGATGAAATCACAGGTTCAATAGCGCGTATACCCTCCATGCATACACACAATTGCAAGGCAATGCCTCCTGATTGACTGCCTGATGCGTGTAAAGACTGCATTAAGGATACGACGCCGTTCTTCCACTAATGAGGCACCAAGTTCCTGCAAATTCTGTGGAGGGTTCCCGAGAGTGCGCAGGCGTCTTCCCAGCACATCC
This sequence comes from Gigantopelta aegis, assembly GCF_016097555.1. Taxonomy (NCBI): domain Eukaryota; kingdom Metazoa; phylum Mollusca; class Gastropoda; order Neomphalida; family Peltospiridae; genus Gigantopelta; species Gigantopelta aegis. The sequence continues at coordinate 13,440,514 of NC_054710.1, read as the reverse complement.
CAAACGTGCTCGATGGGATTCAGGTCAGGCGACATTGAAGGCCAATCCATGACATTGATGCCCCCGTTCCTCAAGTAATCCCTTGTCAAGATGGTCGTGTAGGGTTTGGCGTTGTCATGCTGAAAGATCAGGCCTGGACCATGAGCTGTCATGAATGGCACAAGTTCCTGGGCCAGCACCTGGTCGCAGTATGCAGCAGCGTTGAAGTCGCCACGGATGACAAGAAATCGAGAACGTCCATTAAACGTCCTCCGAAGAATCTGTCAACTTCACTGACAAAACACTGAGCATGACGTTCAGCACGTCGTCTCGAAACCCTATGCCTGCCATCGGCAAATCGCAGAGTGAATCTTGATTCATCGCTAAACCCGACTCTATTCCATTCCCTCTGAGTCCATCGCAAATGGCGTTGTGCCCACAGTTAACGTTGACGTCGATGAATGGGTCTAACGTATGGGCGCCGTGCGTGGAGGTCAGCGGTACGCAGCAGATTTCGGATCGTTTGCGCGGACACCCGATGTCTGAAAAGTTCATTACTGGTTAGGTCTCACTACTTCCGGGTGAGAGTTAATTGATTATGGTCCACTACAGTTCCGAATTGTGACACAAGTTATGGTCCACATATTCACTTCTAGGAAATGGTGAAGAATTAAAACAATATATATGTTTTATGGTAAGCCTTCTGGCTGTATTTTGCCCATGCTATTTTGTAATATTGTGCATTGACCTTTTGGGACATTAGTGTATAACGTAAGGGACAGCTGGAGTGAATCGGTTAATGAACCACCTGTTCGGACCGGTATTACAGCCAGATGCGGTCATATAGCAAAACACTGAGACGGAAATGTTATCAATTTTGGAGTGAAAATAAATGCTTATATAATGTATGTTAGCAATGGTGTATGTTGTTAGTGCCAACGAGAACCATTTGAAGTTGGACAATTTAACATGGGTTTCAATGGCAGATGACATCTGTGCAGTGAGACCTTACTGTAACTGTCACGAAACGGTTGCGAAGGTGACGTAACACAATATGACGGTCATCTGCCTATGAAATCACACGTGGTCTACCTGGTCGGGGCGATCAGCTGTGGTGCCCGTTTGTTGTACTTTGTCCGCAGATCATAAATTGCTCGTCGACTGCAACCAAACGCCCTTGCAACAAATATCGTTTTAATGTGTTTGTTCGTTGTGTGAGACTACTGTGAGCACATAACCATGAAAACACGTGTGTTATTGTAGACACGTGACCAGTGGCACGTGCAAAACCACCTTTGCCTCAATGGTGTTGTGCACGTGCTATGGATCGGGTCACGTGGGTTGTGATGGGTGTAGATATTGTCATTACAATATGTATTTATGAAAAATACTTGCTTTCAACACTCATTGACTTTATTCATATTTTAGATTGTGAAGTTTTTAATTTGACTCAGTATATATTGCACTTCAACAACAAAAAATAACGGTTATAGAAAAGATCATGTGAAGAGAATAGCTATGATTTTCTGGTTGCGCAAGACGTCAAGTGTCGCTTCCTGATCTATGGACAACAGACTACAGCAAGAAAAAATATCTTAAGAATACTGTGTGTACACTGATAATCTTGCACTGCATTTGAAAATCCCATATTGTTATGGCCAATCTTGAATCATTTGTTTTCAAAATCAGACTCAAGCTCTCGAATACAGAAATATGCCTATGTGGACTGGGAGAAGAGACAACAGCCCACCTTTTCCAGGACAGCAGCCAGCACCAATAAACAAGAGACCAGTTATGTCCTGCTTACGTATCCCCGGCAGAAAAATTACATGGCGACAAGAACACTGGCCAGTACACCCTGATGTTGGGCAGAATCGTTTAGTTTGGAAAAAGCTATCTATTTAGGGCTCAACAGTCATGATTAGGGGAAACCCCTGCGTGTGCTGTAACCTCACCGTGGTGCAGGGGTGTAACATTCTCTTTGAGAATGGCCAATACAGCATAAAATTGATGTTTTGAGTAAAATTCAGTATCCGTAAAATTCTGTGATATTTGTGTTTTTGCACAGTTCTTTACACTGTTTTTGTTTTAAGTCTTGAATTTTTATATTGATGTTGATCATCACTTTATTTATTTGCATTACCATAGTTTGACACCCAACAGCCGATGTATTTTTCGTGCTGGGGTGTCGTTAAACATTCATTCATTCATTCATTCATGGATTAGGGGAAACGAAATGAAGAAAAGAAGAAGAAAAAACCAAAGACCACCATGGAACTGCTGTCATTGGATGTGGTAATTTGGGTTACTTTCAGATATACATGTTTGTATCAAGTTGTCATCAAGTGGTTCTCGTTTGACAGATAATGTTGCATCTTCCGTCTGTAACGAATAAAGATATTATGATGACAATGTTGCTGTTCACCTTTCCAGAAACGAAATTATTGTTTAGATAAATACGGTGGCACTAGTTTACACAATACTGAATGACACAACCTAGAAAATAGTCACGGTTTTCTTAAAAACCTTTGTGAGAGTTCGCATTTTCACGGTTGCTAATAGACAATAGTATTTGGGAAAATGTTCCTATAAGTACCACTAAGCACAGTCCAGAATGGGAAAGACAAAAGACGATATATTTAGTTATAAAGATCCAAGCAGCAATGGTCCTATAAACAGATTCTGTACAGCAAGTTTTGAAATCCTTCATTATATATTGTGTACACTAAGGCCCAAACGGTAGCAGGTCCAAAGTGTTGATACAGTGACTACTAAGAGGAATATTACTTATACTTGTAATACTGCGCTAGACATAACACCATTAACAACCACCATCATTAACACTCAGACAATGTGGTTGCCCTTCCCAGATGTTTGGCCCCCAATATAAAATTTGCTAATGTTTATTCCTAAAACAATGAATTACAACATATTCGACATTTAATTTCTACAGCTATTAATTTTACCTTTTTTTTACAATATAAAACTCAATAGACTACACAGTGACTTATCAATATTCTGTCTAAGAATAGTTTAACCCAACAGCACACCAATATATGAGCCAGGTCAATTTATCTATGTCGGAGAGTGAGGAAGGTTTGAACATTAATTGTTTTTTGAAAATATGTATAAACATATATATAAAATCACAGTCTATTATAATTTGCATTGGTATGGCTGTTATAAATTAAACCTGTACGTTAGCTGGGAATGTGTATGTTGTTTATGGTATGTCAAAACCGTTTCCTCTGTCAGCCGCTACCCAAAGACAAAGGAGTACTTCCTATATTGACTGTATTTCAACCTGAATAAAGTCAAATGGTATTTTAAAGTTAACTAAATGTGCCAAAGATGTTTATGAATAAAAATATGAAATATAAATTTGTATATGTTTTGTTTAATTTTTTGTTTTGGTGTCGAATAAAATGAAATATGCTTCATATATTAAGAATTTAAGCAGATCGCATCTTTCTTTTTAAAGTCATTTGGCACAAATTAAGGACATTTGTTTGTTTGTTTTTTGTTTTTTTTTTCTTTTGGGGTGAATATCATCAATATTTACGATCTAATGTTATTACTTAATTAAACACAATATCACGGTTATGCTAGCAACAAATGAAATGGTATGTCTTATTTGGTTTCTATGATTAAACTTATCAACATGACCAATTGCCAAAATAACTAACCGGTTTCAAATTATGATTGACAGATAGCAGGACTGAACTGCAGTATATGTGTATTCTGGCTTACATATCTGCCTTGTTTTGCTTCATTCAAATTATTTTTCCAACCTCTTTAAGCAGGGGGTAGACCACTGTTGAATTATGGAATGCTTAGAAAGTATGTCTAAAGATTAGTTCTTTTAATTTGTAGACTGACATTTCTCTTACCTTACATGTTTGATGGTTATTCTCTGATCTATGCATTTAACATACCAATTGCAAACACATTTGTCAACATAGTTTTGGGAAAGATTGATGGTTCCACCAGAAAAGATGATATTATGTCTGACACTCATATGAAGCTAAGGAGTAGCAAAGAGAAAGGTCAGTTTTGCAAAATTATAGATGTGTGGTTCCAATATTTCATTAATTTTTAATGAAAACAACAATGTTATTGGCATGCTTAAAGAGTGGAACTGTTGTGGACCCCCTGAACCCGCTAAGTTATGTGTATGTCTGGGAATACTGAATCAGATGTTGTGATTGATAGTCAGGTTAAGGATTTTTTTCTTTAAGTTTTGGAATGCTTCCATCTAGCAAGGATGCCACTGAGCTGTATATGGGAGGACCTATATCCAACCATACATATTGGTACATGAAAAGATTCTATAAATTGATAGTGGACTAAAATCGGCATTAAGATATTTGGGGAAGGAGGTGTGTCACACGAAATTAATATTGTCAAAATAAAATAAAATCCTTTTTGTTTTTAATTCCAGATTCCCCTTAGTTTACATGGAAATTGCAATATATACCGTACTGATCAATACGTCATAATCAAGAGTAAACCTTAAAGACCACTTGTTAAAAAATACTTACTTTCATAGATATTAAAACAAATGTAT
>NC_054710.1:13413468-13430968 GCF_016097555.1 Gigantopelta aegis | reverse complement strand
TTTTTAATTGTAAAAAAATTGGCATCCTTAGAAAGCTATGTAAATTTATAACTATTATTAACAAAACTTTCTGTTCCTCCTAAGACTTCTAGTATGTACAGTATATGAATTATTTGTTTTATTGAAGCCTGTTATCTTGACGCTGATATGTATGTATATATGTGTCCCTCAAATGTCATCGAACGATGGCTTAGAGTGTAATAAAGTTCTGTTCTGTTCTGTTTTGACACTGGAGCATGCGCACATGCAATTATCTCTGCGTACGCAATCACGTTATCGGCTGAGTGGGTATTCAAAGTATAAGTAATGCAGTAATGATTGACCCCGGTGTGACCGTCCGGTATTCTGAGGTAAAATTTTCATTAAAGGAACACAAAGGGACCGGATAATTTCGTCCGGTGCAGTTTAGAAAGGTTTCCGGTTTAGAGGGGTAAATATTCGTGTTAAAAGATACGCAAATCACGGGACCGTGTAAAACGTCCGGTTTTGAGGGAATTCCGGTTTACTGAGGGTCCGGTTTTGAGGGGTTTCACTGTATATTGTTTGTTTGTTGTTCTGGGGTTGTTGTTTTTTTCTTAAAGACAAAATCACTGTAAGATATAAATTAAAATATGTATTAAAGAATATAAACAGTCCCATCTTCCCAGTAAACATTTCAAAATAATAAGGATGACCAACAACTAATTTATTGTGTGGCCTTAATTATGTACTCTACGTAGGTTAAACACTCACATGACAGATATATGTTGAGGATCTACTGATAGTGATCTAAGTTCAGTTCCAAACATTATTGTACCTTGATAACCTAATACGTGCTTATTTGTTACTATCAGTTGTATATTTAACCCTTTAATTCCATATTAAGTATTGCTAACGATTATTTATATACTTAATGTTTTTCATTCGGTACAGATACTATGAGGTATATGTACGTGTGTGTATACATTTAAAAATTAATGGCTTAGGAATTGTTTATATATATAGATATATATATATATTCGATGCCACAGGTTCGAGTCCCAGCAACGGCATGGGATAATTTGTGAGGCCAGAAAGGATTTAATTATCCCCTGCGCCAGTGTGTTAATATCTATGTATGTAACAGTCAACCTCGACATACATACAATATATAGATATTCATACATCAATACATACTAGCCAGTGCCAGGTCTGCCCACTGTTTCATGCACGTAAGCGGGATTGACCGCGTAGATTATAGACCCCATGCATATGGTTGAGTTAAAGAACTTCCTTTTTATGGAAGCTTCGATAGCTCAGAGCGTATTGTGGTTAGTCTTGCAATTTGCGGGCGATTCGGTGCCACAGGTTCGAGTCCCAGCAACGGCATGGGATAATTTGTGAGGCCAGAAAGGATTTAATTATCCCCTGCGCCAGTGTGTTAATATCTATGTATGTAACAGTCAACCTCGACATACATACAATATATAGACATTCATACATCAATACATACTACCTAGTGCCAGGTCTGCCCACTGTTTCATGCACGTAAGCGGGATCGACCGCATGGATTGTAGACCCCATGCATATGGTTGAGTTAAAGAACTTCCTTTTTATGGAAGCTTCGATAGCTCAGAGCGTATCGTGGTTAGTATTGCGATTTGCGTGCGATTCGGTGCCGCAGTTTCGAGTCCCAGCAACGGCATGGGATAATTTGCGAGGCCAGAAATGATTTAATTATCCCCTGCGCAAGTGCGTTAATATCTATGTATGTAACAGTCAACCTCGACATACATACAATATATAGATATTCATACATCAATACATACATACATACATACATGGATACATACATATATTTTTTTTTTTTTTGCCCGACGAATTCGAAAATGATTTTAAATTGACTGTAGTGATATACAAAATATATCTGATCATTCTTGTTTTTAATTTGTTTGGTTAGTACTATGCTGAGTTTATTAGTCGAATAAGATTTTTTATTGGGTCTTGCCACAGAAAGGTCATTATATGACCCTGTATCAGCCCTTTTCTACCAGGTGCCCATACAGAAAGGTCATTATATGAACCCGTATCAGCCCTTTTCTGCCAGGTGCCCATACAGAAAGGTCATTATATGACCCCGTATCAGCCCTTTTCTATTGAGTCTTCCTATCTCAGGAACAGTCCACATCGCCCATGACATGAGATGTTCAGTTAGAACATTAAGTGGTGTACCAGTCACGGCAAAGATAGGTAGAACGAATGAATTTCAAAAATCATGATATAAAATGGGATTATATTGATCAAAAGATGCCAACAATAACTTTAAGATGACTGTCCTCAGTTTGTTGCAACTGTTAAGATGTTGTCGACTAAAAGAGATAAGACGTTTTAATGACTAAAATATTTGTTTTGCTTAAAATATCGGTGGCTGTGAATTGGTTTCTGGCCATCCTAGAATTTGTACGAGGTCAAATTTCATTTAATTTCTTAATATATATATATATATATATATATATATATATATATATGTTGTGGCCGCGTCCCAAGGATATCAACAATGTCCAGAGAATATAAATAGCATCCACAGAAAACAAAGCCGAAATGTTCCAGTTTCCAGAATTATAAATTTATTTAAAAGTGTTAAAAGTTAATATTCACAGGTAAGTTTCCAACAGATAGATAGATATCTTCCTTTCAGCTCCAATTATATTAAACCAGTGACGACTGTATAATATAAGTTAAAATTATTCCAGTGTCATTTTAAATGTATGTAATGTAAAGGGTTTAACGTGCACATTCAACAGTCCGACCAGAATCGGTAGCAGGCGGATGTTGTTTTGGTGCTATGGCATTTGTAATCTCCCGTAGGGTTATGTGAGAGAAAAGGTTGCGCAATTTGAATGAGGGAACATCTGACGCATTTTTGAATGGTCTGCCTAAATGGAAAGGGGGTTGACGTCCATTGACGTCAACATTTTATATATCTGAGAAGTACCACGTGACGTCATAAGACCCAATGAGAAATTATGTTACACTAGGAAGAGATCTACCTTTACAAAATAAATATAATTTCATTTAATAATTACGTTATTAACACAATTGCTCATTAAATAAAGTAATTGAGTTTTGATCCAGCTTCCGTTTGCAATTTACAATACACACTTTAAATCCCGAGAAACTTCAATTTTTATAAATACGTCAATTTAGCCCATAGTGAAAGCATTACCAACTTGAAATAATTAATACTGGAAACAACTAAAGTGTATAAACATAAAACTAGCATTTCTTAATTTCTTTTTCAGTCTACAATTAGCGTAAAACAATTTCAACTTTAGAATATTCATAAAAAAAAACAAAAAACATTAGTTACCAGGCACAAAAACAAGCTATGGTGCACTGCAAATACATTAGGAATTGAAGCTAATAATACAAACAAATTCTAAACATGGGACTAGCATTACACAATTGCTTTTTGTGGTCTAATTTCAATATAAAATAGTTTTAATGAAAAAGCCTTTTGAATTATTATAAAAACAACATCTTTATACCGTTGTTTACAAATATTGTGTACCGATATATATGATCTTAGCAACATGTATGTGTAAACAGGTGCTCAGCGGACAGGGATATAGTTCCTAAAAGCATTAATATTATAATTACAGTAATCAGTTTACAGTTATTATCTCACTTAATTAATAAAATGATTTGACATAATATACAAACAATATTAGCATCCGTTTAACTAACGAAAAAAGCTAAACGATCGTACAAGTTTTCGAGAAAAAATAAACTTTACTGAATGGCACGGTCAATCCCGGCAGCCATGTTAAAACAGTCGATCAAACGGATATTTATTCCAGTTTTATTTATAAGTCCATGGTATGTTTTCAGTGTGTAAGTGCACACACTGTGCAATTATGGCAATATTTACATCAGTACTATTAATATCAACGTTATGTCATAGTTTTTATATGCACATGAAGCTGGAAATTAAATGAAGTCGAATACCGCAAGGCCGAAACACGGACCTCGAACACTAAATTAACACATTTAGCGATCGTAATATACTAATATCCCATAAATTATTTACAAACATAGTTTCATAGACTAATCATATTATTATGAAATACAACTAAATGTAGCTCGCATTATGCATCCAAACGATCACTAATACCAATAGCTACGCAACTTCGTTTTTGTCTATAGTGTGCGACACGACAACATGCACTACTGAGAATTTCATTAAACAATAACTATAATAAATGACATAGTTCCAGGCATTACACAATACAAGCAAACATGCAAATAATTACTACTTAATGTAAAAATTAATATTCTGTTTTGTCCAATATTAAAAATATTTGAGAAAAATCCAGGTCACAGCACAAAGTTAACAGTTACTGATGAAATGGTGAAGTTAGTTGAAGAAACGTGAGAAAATTCGCCTTGACTTAGTCGGCAGGCTCATTACTATTATATTCGATCTAGGAAAAGTAACCTCCAATACCACGAAACATTATATTAGTTACATGTTAGAAGCATAACATAATGATTAAAATAATGTTCGTACTATTTTTGTAATTACATGTACCAACATTTCCTAAACTCCAATTGAAGATTCCCAATAGAACTGGTTCTCGTTGGTACTAACAACATACATTTCCTAAACAAGGGACATATTTTGGGTGACAAGCATTTATTTTTCCCCTGCCAACATTTAGAACATCTATAATTCTTTGTTGGTGCTATATTACTTCATCTGGCTGTATGCAAATAATTACTACTGAATGTAAAAATTAATATTCTGTTTTGTCCAATATTAAAAATACTTGAGAAAAATCCAGGTAACAGCACAAAGTTAACAGTTACTGATGAAATGGTGAGATTAGTTGAAGAAACATGAGAAAATTCGCCTCGACTAAGTCGACAGGCTCATTACTATTATATGCGATATAGGAAAAGTAACCTCCAATACCACGAAACATTATATTAGTTGCATGTTAGAAGCATAACATAATTATTAAAATAATGTTAGTATTATTTTTTTAATTACATGTACCAACATTTCCCAAAACTGCATTTGTACTAAAGGTTCGAATTAATGGACGCAAAAAGAGCATTACACGCCTCCCATATCACCACATGGATTGCACTCACAAATGTCAGTCAGATACTTATGGTGTGTCAAACGGGCCAATACCCCCACCACACACACACACACACACACACACACACACACACACACACACTTCCGCCATTTTGAGACAAGTGAATAATGTGTCCATTCTATAAGGTTTCAATTCTTATTTATGAATGTCATCAAAGTACATTACATTACAGTTAACCCCCTTGCTCCCCCATTATCAACTATTTTTGCTTGTCGCCGATATGTTTGTTTAGCGACACCACTAGAGCACATTGATTAATTAATCATACGCTATTGAATGTCAAACATTTGGTAATTTTGACAGTCTTACAGAGGAAACTCGTTACATTTTTCCATTAGTAGCAAGGAAACTTTTATATGCACGATTCCACACACAGGATTTCACATACCACGGCTTTTCGGATCGATCACTGGGCTACGTCCCGCCCCGCAACCATTAGTGCCGTTGGATAAATGTGACAGTATTTTTGTTATAAAATGTTGTTTCGTGTGGACAGTAATTTGAATTAGTTTCATTGTACCTGCTTGAAACATGCGCGGAGTCATCCTAAAATCAGGATAACCATTACTGTGTGGAACTCGGATAGTCAAAGACGCTTCCAATTACGTCTAAAACGAGTAACTTAACACCCATTCAAAAACAATATTTTAAAGTTGGGAGGTTATAGTGTTTATATTAATGGTGTATGTGTTGATTGAAACACCGTGTGTTGAAGTTATAGTCTCATCTGTTACTGTAACTTACTGTTGTCATCTATGTGATTTAATTCGGTGATATACACCCTGTAGGGTCAATGTTAAGTTTGGCTCCACCCAAATATTTTTATTTCTCCATTTTGTTGGGTGACATAAAGTTTGTCTTGAGCAAAACAGAGAGACACAGGTTGTTTTAGGCCGTCCTTCTTTGTGATGACGTCACGAATAATCTCCCCGTCACGTGACAGCTGCACAATGGCATCTCTAGCGTTATTACAGACATAAACAAACTCCTCAGTGTCACATGCAACACCAAGCAGCCGATGAAACCTTGCTGAATCACGTGATACCCACATGACTTGTCCTGATAACGACACACATGTGACAATGTTAGTGGTATCTGATACAACAACTAGAGAGTCGCCTTTCACTGTTAGATACCCGGGTTTGGGGATCACGTTGTTAGGAATAGACCGTATGACGTCACACCGCTGGTTTAGTATGTCCACACACCCAGACAATCCTCCAGTCACAGCCATGTTGTCATCAGGCAACACGGTTATGCCGTAGCATTCTGTCTTGGTTGTCATCGTCTTCGTCAGGTGTATGTCGTCTTGTACATTCAGATATAATAGTTTTTTTCTTCTGGCAGAGTGACGAGCACCTGGTGGTCACGTGTCTTAGCAAGGTCGAATGGTCTGCTAGTGGTCCTGTAGAGACTCTGAACCGTTTTGTGTTCAGAGGAAAATGATTTTACACATTTGTTGTCCCAGTCAGCAACAATGATCTTGTTTGAGTATTGACCTTCTAACACTATGATAGATGATGATAAGTATGGACATTCTGTATTGGATTGTAGTTTTGCATTTACTGTTTGTTCATGCTTTAACCTATCTGACTTCCGGTTTATCTCGACGTCTGGTTCAAATATCGACGTCGGTAAATATATTTTGTGTGTTATTTTGATAGATTTTACGTCAGGTCTCGAAATTCTCCCAATCACCGCAGAAAACGTTTTGCTTCCTGTTTTCTCAGGTTCAACTAAAGTTATTGCCAAATCAGGAAATTCAGGACGTGGTGTGGCTAAATAATCAGTTGTTATCCTTTGTATTTTTGAAAATTTGGAAACATGTCTTTTCATATCAGAAAGTGACGCAGATCTGAGGAGATTTTCGCCCAATTTCATACATTCTTTACTTTCCACTATCAGTCTGTTAACATCAGTCAACAATTCAATTATTTCCTTATTAACCGATTGACGACATGTTTCCAGTTCTGAGGTCGTCTTTTCCAGTTCAGTGCGGATTGCTGTTGTGAACTCTGCAATCAGTTTATCTCCTTGTCTCTGTATCTGATCAGCAGTCTGTGTCGCGCTGACGTCGACGTTTCGCTGTATTCTCTCAATGTCTGACGTCATCTGGTTTTCTATAAAATGACTGAACTTCTTTATCGTTTCAGAGGAAGATTCAATTACAATTCTAGTTGGTTCTTGTAGAGTTGTCGCTCTTGGGTCGCCACCTACTCAATAAACAAAAGTCAAAAAGTTAGATTTGATTTTAAGGACAGCACTAGAGCGCATTGATTCATTAATCATCTGCTTTTGGATGTCAAATATTTGATAATTTTCACATACAGTCTTAGAGAGCAAACCAGCTACATTTTTATATTAGTAGCCTGGGATCTTTTATCGGCATTATCCCACAAACAAGATAACACATGCCAAGGACTTTGATGTACCAGTCAAACAAGAGTCAAAGAAGATCCTTAAACTATGTTTGCGAATTTCTCAAACTTTATGGGGGTTTTTTGTTGTTGTTTGTATGTTTGCATTTGTTTTATTTTTTTTGAGTTGAATAGGCATTTGGCAAGCTAATGGTTGATTTCATGAATATGTCAAAACAAAACTAGCGCCGGAATTATAATATTCACTCATGAATTACTGTCATGACAGTGATGACAATAGGTGTTCGTGAAAGTGGAGCATGTCCTGCCTTCTTGTGATTCTCTATTTTCATGGCAGACTCACCATGGTTTACATCAGTAAATTTAAACTTGATATTTCGTTTTTCCCCTTTCTTCTTTCTCTTCTTTTTTGCTCCCAGAAATAATTAAAACTCGACATGTATGAAAACTGATGTACATGTATATTTGTGTGTGGGGGGGGGGGGGGGGGGGGGGGTGGGGGGGGAGAGAAGAAGTGGGTGAGAGGAAGTTTTGTGAATGCAGTATATGTGTAAACATGTAAATAGTCTGTATATATATAAAAAGATATATATATATAATATATATATATAATATATATATATATAAAATATATTTAAAATATTTGTGAGTAAGTGAGCTCAGGGCTCCTCAAGCCTGACACTGCCAAATATTTTTGGGGACAATAAAATAAAATAAAATAAAAATAAAAACTAAATAAATAAATACATACAAATAATAAATTTAAACTTATAAATAAAGGTATTGGTCGTCAAACGTAGTTTGTGTAATATTATATATTGAAACCATATTAATTTTACTTATTGTGTGGTTAGAAAGGGCAATACAAATATAGTAGACCATATACGATTTGAAGTAAAATGGCATATCTGAAGATGATAATGCATTTTTAAATGACACTGGTTTTACTTTGATAAAATATACCCAAACAGTCATGAATAGAGAAACTGCAACCAGATGCAATGTATTCCGTTGTTGTTGTCTTAACGTCATCCCCTTAATGGTGGCCATACCCTGATGCCATCTTTCGATAACTGGGCGACAAAGACGTCTGTAACGGACATTGTTTACTCGGTGAATTTATGTGTTATGCTCCCTTGAAGTGTTTGTGTTGCAAAATCGAACCACCTCGGCGGACACATTCAACTGATTGGAGTTTTTCTCTTTCCAACAAAAGTTGTTTTTTATTTAACGACGCCACTAGAGCACATTGATTTTTTAATCTTATCATCGGCTATTTGACGTCAAACATATGGTCATTCTGACACTGTTTTAGAGGAAACCCGCTGTCGCCACATAGACTACTCTTTTATGATAGGCAGCAAGGGATCTTTTATTTGGCTTCCCACAGGCAGGATAGCACAAACCATGACCGTTGTTCAACCAGTTATCGATCACTGGTCGATGCAAGTGGTTTACATCTACCCATTGAGCCTTGCGGAGCACTCACTCAGGGTTTGGAGTCGGTTTCTGGATTAAAAAACCCATACCTCAACTGGGATCCGAACCCAGTACCTACCAGCCTGTAGACCGATGGCCTAACCACGACGTCACAGAGGCCTACTAGTGCACCATAACTGGTCAAATGTCGTGGTAAGTGATTTACTGTCTGTGGGAATGTGCATTTAAAAGATCCCTTGCTGCATTGTCAGAATTACCAAATGTTTGACATCCAATCGCTGATTATTATTTAATAAATGTGCTCTACTGGTGAAGAGAACGGTCTTTTTCATGCTATGTAATTTACTACATGCTATTTATTTCTGAGCCGATTGTTTTGTAAATTTCAAATTGTAATAGTTGTTGTTGTTTTTTCTGTTGTTATTTCCAAAACACTTTTACTTTCTTCTCACGTCAAACCACAATAAAAGTATTACAAAAATACATTTTTATAGAATGATGGGACGGAATATAGTTAAATAGCAGTTGCTTTATCAGTTTGTTAAATCTGCTGGGGAAGAATTCAAGAGTATGCCGATGTTCAGAAGGTGTGTACTGAACTTTACATACAGACTATGAGTAAGACTTTTAAGATTCGTGACGAGGACCACCTGTATGGTAGGATATGATCACCGTTCACGACCACCTGATAATATCACTGCTGTGAAAGTGATTTATGAGTGCATGTCATCTCAGCTGTACTTATTGTAAATACCTCTGTCCAATGCTAGTTTTTATTTAGTAAACTAGTCTGGGAGTGGCGTTCCTCTTCGTGGCGCTGGAAGACGAATCTCCAGTAAAGGATATCCTCGGGAGTAGCTGTCCACCTATAGACGAGGCACTAAATGGATATTCGTGGAATCAACCACTATTTTGCTTACTATTCGACTCTGCATTGTGCTGAGATACGACTCTCATCATGTATTAACAGTTTTGTTGTTCAGATGTCTTATAGTATACGTAAGTTTCTTTATGAATACCGACTTATGTAACTGTAGTACCTTTTAAATATCATTTGGTGTTATTATATGTTGGTTTCACATTTACAGGTTATTTTTACAATAACACTAAATGATATTTCATAAGCCGACAGAGACACAAACAAAAACACACACACGCCACACACACGCACACACAGAGGGGGGGAGAGAGAGAGAGAGAGAGAGAGAGAGAGAGAGAGAGAGAGAGAGAGAGAGAGAGAGAGAGAGAGAGAGAGAGAGAGAGATACACACGCACACTTGCCAGTTATAAAAATCGAGGAAGGCTGCAGAAAGTTTGCATCTTTATTAAGGTAACAAGTTCTATTTTTAACTCACATATTTTAATTTGCTTGATGAGACCAATGGCGTCCACGAGTGCCAGATTTCGTTTGAACTGTGAAGCCCAAGACGATGTAGGTTGTGTATTGTCAGGGATACCGACCACGTCTCTGCAGTTTGGACACCCGAAAGTATCATCTGTGTTGTTGGCGTCGATGTGATTTTGGAGACACGTCAAACAAAACGTGTGTCCACACGGAAGTCCGCGCGGATCAGTGAAGACCTCCAAACAGAGGATGCAGGAGATTGGGTCGTCTGTGAAGGACGCTGTGGCCATGTCTGAAAAGAAAAATCAATAACATTGTTACACACCTAATGAAGAATAGTTCGTTCACACGACCGTATCTAGTGGGGTGGAGGATGGGGATGGAAGGTGGGAGATCGATTTAACAACATCTCATTGGATGATCTATGGAGATCAAGGAAGGAAATGGTTTATTTAACAACAGACTCAACACATTTTATTTACGGTTATGTTGTTTCAGACATATGGTTAGGGCTCACTCTGATATTGAGGGAGAAAACCCGCTGTCGCCACTTCATAGGCTACTCTTTTCGATTAGCAGCAAGGGATCTTTTATATGCACCACCCCATAGACAGGATAGCACATACCTCGGCCTTTGATGTACCAGTCGAGGTGCACTTGCTGGAGCGAGAAATAGCCCAATGGGCCCACTGGCGGGGATCGATCCTAAGCCAACCGCTCATCAAGCGAGTGCTTTACCACTGGGTTACGTCTTGCCCTTCCATGGTGATCACTTAAAGACTTCAAATGAATTCCTACACGATCGAATCAACAAACTGCTGTCATCGGACATGGTCATTTGGGTTACTTTCAGAGATAGATGATGGTACACCAGGCCATCAAGTGATCCACGTTTCAGAGATAATGTTGGATCTGCCGTCTGTAACGAATAAAGATATTATGCTGACAATGTTTAGTTATAAAGATCCAAGCGGCAATGGTCTTATAAGCAGATTCTGTACAGCAAGTATTTAAATCCTTCATTAAATATTGTGTACCCTAAAGCCCAAACGATAACGGGTCCAAAGTGTTGATACAGTGACTACTAAGAGGAATATTACTTATACTTGTAATACTTCGTTAGACATAACGCCATTAACAAGCACCATTAAGATGAAGGCGGACAGTGAGTTGGTTCTTAGTGGTTAGTGAGACGAAGGCAGAGAGTGAGTTGGTTGTTAGTGGTTAGTGAGACGAAGGCGGACAGTGAGTTGGTTGTTAGTGGTTAGTGAGACGAGGGCGGACAGTGAGTTGGTTGTTAGTGGTTAGTGAGACGAAGGCGGACAGTGAGTGGTTGTTAGTGGTTAGTGAGACGAAGGCGGACAGTGAGTTGGTTGTTAGTGGTTAGGTGAGTGTTGTTAGTGGTTAGTGAGAGAGACAGAGGGTGTAGTGGTTAGTGAGACGAACGCGGACAGTGAGTTGGTTGTTAGTGGTTAGTGAGAGAGAAGAGGGTGTAGTCTTACAACTATCCAATGATTAGTTAAAACTAGATCTGGTTGGGAGCCGGTCCCGGGCTGCGAACCCTGTACCTGCCAGCCTTAGGTCCGATGGCTTAACCACGACATCACCAAGGCCTGTTCGGTTACACAAACAGAAAGTTGTCATTCTTCATTAAGTGCTATTCCACATTTTATCAGAAAGTTGTCATTCCACATTTTATCACATTTGCCCTTTCAAGAAAACAAATATTCCCTACTGAACCAAACATACCTTCTTTGTTATTTAGTGCATATATTGTTTGTTATTTTGATTTTTGATTTTTTTTTTTTTGCTTAACTTAGCCTAGGTATTTTGATATGCGTATCATTCGAATCTGTATATACCCTTTTGTTATAAATGTTTGGATTGGTCCAAATAATATCATCTAACTTAAGAAAATAAACCCCTGATGTTCATTAACTGCATGAATCTCAAATTTCGGCAATGCACAGAAAGCATCTTTATTTCAGATTAATAAAATGACTGTTTACATTATTTGTTAATGTTGAATTAGTCCGACAGAGAAATGGGCATTTTGAGGTATATTGCTTCAAATCAACCCCCTGTCCCCAATTTTTATTATTAAGGGTTTTTAATCGTTTTTTTTTTTTTTTTTTTTTTAACTTCTATAAATTCTATAAATACACCATCATAGAGGTCGTCATATTTTTTAATTAACACAGAAGTGGCTAAATAGACCTACACGGCTAATGAAGGCTGGCTATGTCCACGGTAGCTCGAGTACTCTGACTGTAAGAGAGCTAGACGAACATTTCGACGGTTATGACGCTCTCGTTACAGTCAGAGACAAAGGTATGTGATTTTTTCGCAATTGCTGCCCACCAAATGGTAGTAAAAGATTCCCTCTCTAATACAACAATAATCCTATGTTTGACATTAAATACCATTAGATCCATCATTTTCGAGTTCCCTGGCAACACGTTTCACATAGTAATAACCAATACACACACTACAGGAAGAAACCCGCCAGCAACTATGTATTTAATCGGAACATTACTGAAAGGGGGCGATATCGGGTTTCTTTTGATAGTGTGTGTATTAGTGATGAATATGTGGATTTTTTTTAAATTAAAGAATTTGGACATTATCGATGTAAAGGTATTTGATGTCAAAAAGCAATAAAGTTCTCATGACTAGACGAAAAAGTAGGTAGAACAAAGACTGGCATGAGTAATATAGAACTGTATATATATTGCACTTCAACAACAAAAAAGAACGGTTATAGAAAAGATCATGTGAAGAGAATGCTGATGATGTTCTGATTGCACATGAGGTCAAGTGTCGCTTCTTGATCTTTGGTCAATAGACCACAGCAAGAAAAAATATCTGAAGAAAACTGATAATCGTACACTGCATTTGAAAATCCCATACTGTTTGGGCAATCTTGAATCATTTGTTTTCAAAATCAGACTCAAACTCTCGAATAAAGAAATGTGCCAGTGTGGACAGGGAGAAGAGACAACAACAACCCACTTCCTCCAGGATTCAAGCCAGCACCAACAAACGAGACGAGACCAGATATGGCCTGCTTACGTATCCCAGCCAGCACCAACAAACAAGAGACCAGATATGACCTGATTACGTATCCCAGGCGGAAAAATTACATGGCAACAAGAAGACTGGCCAGTTCACCCTGATGTCGGGCAGAATCGTTTAGTTTGGAAAAGCAATCTATTTAGGACTCAACAGTCCTGATTAGGGGAAACGAAACGAAGAAAAGAAGAAGAAAAAAACCGAAAGACCACCATGGAACTGCTGTCATCGGACATGGTCATTTGGGTTACTTTCAGAGATACATGTTTGTACACCAGGCCATCAAGTGGTCCTCGTTTGAGAGATAATGTTGGATCAGCCGTCTGTAACGAATAAATATATTATTCTGACAAGGTTGGAGTTCACCTTTCCAGAAAAGAAATTATTGTTTAGATAAACATGGTGGCTCTACTTTACACAGTATTGAATGACACAACCTAGAAATTAATCACGGTCTTCTTAAAAATCCTGTGTAAGTGCTCGCATTTTCATGGTTGCTAATATACAATAGTATTTGGGGAAATGTTCCTATAAGTACCACTAAACACAATCCAGAATGGGAAAGACAAAAGATGAGCCATTTAGTTATAAAGATCCAATCAGCAATGGTCCTATAAGCAGATTCTATGCAGCAAGTATTGAAATCCTTCATTAAATATTTTGTACCCTAAAGCCCAAACAGTAGCGTGTCCAAATTGTTGATACGGTGACTACTAAGAGGAATATTACCTATACTTGTAATACTGCGCCAGACATAACACCATTAACAACCACCATCAGCAAGAAGACCAACAGCCACTGGATTAGCAGTGTTGGAGAGCATGGGGGCAATGCTCCTCTAATATTAAATACGCCGATGTTTACTCCTAAAACAACAAATCACCTCAGGCTCAACATTTAATTTCTACAGCTATAAATTTTACCAGATTTTATACACACACATATATATATATACTCTTCAAAAAAAGAAACGCAAAAGGGTACAAATGGGTTATAACTCCGATTTTATGTTTCCTACCGGTTCATGCTTTGTAAATATAAGGTCATTGCATGTCCCAAACACATTCCCACGGTTACATTCGATAAAACGCAGCTACTGTACAATAAAGTTCCAAAATGTGAATATTCGCAAAAAGGCAGCCACGTGCAAACCATGTCACCACTGCACGTGCGTTGTCTGCACGTGCAACATGAACACCGACAGTATAAAAGTGCAGGGTGTTCGCTTGCCTGGCCTCTGTATCTGGCCGACAGTTGACAATCCAGGACATGCCACGTCTCAGTGAACCGCAGAGAAACAATGCCATCGGCCGACTAGACGCAGGCGAATCCAGAACGGCCGTTGCCAGGGCATTCCATGTGTCCCCAAGCACCATCTCCAGACTGTGGGACCGTTACCAGCAACATGGATCAACACGTGACCTCCCTAGATCCGGTCGACCACGGGTCACTACCCCCGGGCAGGACCTCTACATCCGGGTACGCCACCTTCGGGAACGATTGACTAATAAAAAATCTGCCACCTCCACAGCCGCAGCAATACCAGGTTTGCGCAGGATATCCGACCAGACCGTACGGAACCGCCTACGTGAGGTGGGAATTCGTGCCAGACGTCCAGTTCGAGGTGTCATCTTAACACCACAACACCGTCGAAATCCGACTGCAGTGGTGCCAGATTCATCGACAATGGCCTCAACTGCGATGGAGACAGGTGTGGTTCAGTGACGAGTCCCGATTTCTGCTCCGACGTCATGATGGAAGATGTCGCGTGTATAGGCGTCGTGGTGAACGTTATGCGGCAAACTGCGTGCAGGAAGTGGACAGATTCGGCGGGGGGGTAGTGTCATGGTGTGGGCAGCCATCTCACACACTGGCAGAACTGACAAGGTCCACGTGCAGGGCAACCTGAATGCACAGGGCTACATTGACCAGATCCTCAACCACACATCGTTCCAGTTATGGCCAACGCCAACGCAGTGTTCCAACATGACAACGCCAGGCCTCACACAGCTCGTCCATCACAACGGCTTTCCTACAGAACAACAACATTAATGTCCTTCCTTGGCCATCGATATCACCGGATTTGAACCCAAATGAGCATCTATGGGACGAGTTGGACCGACGCCTCCGACAGCGACAACCACAGCCCCAGACCCTGCCCGAGCTGGCAGCAGCCTTGCAGGCCGAGTGGGCCACCATCCCCCGGGACGTCATCCGTACTCTGGTTGCTTCAATGGGCAGGCGGTGCCAGGCAGTTGTCAACACACGCGGAGGCCACACCCGGTATTGACTCCAGATGACCTTGACCTTGGTGGTGTGTCCTATCACTTACTCACAATGGACTAGAGTGAATTGTGAACAATCCTGCAACATTTGGTAATTATCGGACTCACCATTCAATAATTAAATCAATTCTCCAAATGTTACGACAATGTGGTTTTGCGTTTCTTCTTTTGAAGAGTATATATATAAACAAACATATGAAATACACCATAGACTACATAGCGATTGATCAATGTTCTGTCTAAGAATAGTTTTACCCAACAGCACACCACTTAGAGATCTTGATCAGTCCTTGAGATATATCATCTTTCTTAACCTGCGATGTTTAGTACGTGCAGCATGCATCACAGATAATTATAAAAGAAATATCTTGAATAACTAATGCAGTTTACACATACATACATACATGCATACATACACACACATACATACATACATACATACATACATACATACATGCATACATACATACATACATACATACACACATACATACACACATACATACAGCATACATACAGACCCACATACATACATACATACATACATACATACATACATACATACATACACACATACATACATCATGTATATTTGGTTTAAAAAAGTTGATGCACAAAGGGAACTGACTACGGACATCGCCATTTTCCAAAATGGCCGTCTGTGTCAAGAACAAATATGTGATGGCGAGATAGTCCAAAATCCTGCTTATACATTTTATATTTAAACGAAAATTAAGCCGACTGAATCATAAGACATAGCGTGTATACAAAAATTAGTATTCAGCACTTGAAAGAATATGCAGAGAACCGATGTTTTGATTTTTTTTTTTTTTTGTGCTTAACTTAGCCTAGGTATTTTGATATGCATATCTTTCCAATCTGTATATACCCTTTTGTTATAAATGTTTGGATTGGTCCAAATAATATCATCTAACTTAAGAAAATAAACCCCTGATGTTCATTGCATCTCAAATTTCGGCAATGCACAGAAAGCATCTTTATTTCAGATTAATAAAATGACTGTTTACATTAGTTGTTAATGTTGAATTAGTCCGACAGAGAAATGGGCATTTTGAGGTATATTGCTTCAAATCAACACCCTGTCCCCAATTTTTATTATTATGGGTTTTTAATCGTTTTTCTGTGGGTTTTTTAACTTCTATAAATTCTATAAATACACCATCATAGAGGTCGTCATATTTTTTAATTAACACAGAAGTGGCTAAATAGACCTACACGGCTAATGAAGGCTGGCTATGTCCACGGTAGCTCGAGTACTCTGACTGTAAGAGAGCTAGACGAACATTTGGACGGTTATGACGCTCTCGTTACAGTCAGAGACAAAGGTATGTGATTTTTTCGCAATTGCTGCCCACCAAATGGTAGTAAAAGATTCCCTCTCTAATACAACAATACTCCTATGTTTGACATTAAATACCATTAGATCCGTCATTTTCGAGTTCCCTGGCAACACGTTTCACATAGTAATCACCAATACACACACTACAGGAAGAACCCGCCAGCAACTATGTATTTAATCGGAACATTACTGAAAGGGGGCGATATCGGGTTTCTTTTGATAGTGTGTGTATTAGTGATGAATATGTGGATTTTTTTAAATTAAAGAATTTGGACATTATCGATGTAAAGGTATTTGATGTCAAAAAGCAATAAAGTTCTCATGACTAGACGAGAAAGTAGGTAGAACAAAGACTGGCATGAGTAATATAGAACTGTATATATATTGCACTTCAACAACAAAAAAGAACGGTTATAGAAAAGATCATGTGAAGAGAATGCTGATGATGTTCTGATTGCACATGAGGTCAAGTGTCGCTTCTTGATCTTTGGTCA
>NC_054710.1:13403468-13408468 GCF_016097555.1 Gigantopelta aegis | reverse complement strand
TGGCCAAGGCTTGTAATTGTTACAGTGTGGGGATGGAAGGTGGGAAGAGACATTCGCCGCTCAAAACGTACAGTTAGTTTGACCTAACTGGAAAAACTTCCAGACTTTACTTAGTTACATAACGACACCACTAGCGCACATTGATTAATTAATCATCGGCCACTGGAATGAATGAATGAATGTTGAACGACACCGCAGCACGAAAAATACATCGGCTATTGGGTGTCAAACTATGGTAATGCAAACAAATAAAGTGAAGATCAACATCAATATAAAAATTCAAGATTTAAACAAAAACACAGCGTAAAGAACCGTGCAAAAACACAAATATCACGGATAGATACTGACTTTTACTCAACATTTATTTGTGCTGTATTGGCCATTCTCAAAGAGAATATTACACCCCTACACCTCGGTGAGGTTTCAGCACGCCCAGGGGCGGCCATTGGATGTCAAACGTTTGGTAATTATGATTCGTAGTCATCAGAGGAAACCCGCTACATCTTTTGTATGCACTTTCCCACAGACAGGAAAGCACATACCACGGATTTTGTCCAGTTGTGGCGCACTGGCTGGAACGAGAAACAAAATCGAATTAGTTGAATGGATCCGCCGAGGTGGTTCGATCCCGTGACACAAGCACTTCAAGGGAGAATAAAACCTAAATTCACTTAGCAAACAATGTCCCTCACAAACGTTTTTGTCATCCAGTTATGGAAAGATAGCATCACCGTATGACCGCCATTAAGGGAATGAAGTTAACGCAACAACGTGAATGCATTGCATCTGGGTGCAGTTTCTGTATTTATCACTGTTTGGGTATGTTTTGTGAAAGCAAAACCAGTGGCTAGGATAATTCAGCCTCATTTAAAAATACATTATCATCTTCAGATATGCCATTTCACTTCAAATCGTAAATGGTCTACTATATATGTAATGAATGCCCTTTCTTACCACTCACGGAGTAAAATTAAGATGGTTTCAATATATAATATTACACAAACGTTTGACGACCAATACCTTTTCTTACAATTTAAAATATGCTGATGTGAACCATCAGTGGCGGATCCAGAAAATCCATTTAGGGGGGCCCCAATGACATGAGGCGGAATGCCAAGGGAACTTTGGGGGAGGTTATAAAATTATAACTCACAAAATTTAGGGGGGGGGGGGGGGAGTGTCATGGATTCATGAAAGTACATGAATCTACATGAAAGTAGAGAATCCACAGAGATGGTTCGATCCTGCGAGCCAAGCACCTCAAGCGAGCACTCAACCGACTGAGCTAAATTCGGCCTCTCGCCATATAGTTGTAACAGGCATATGTGCAGGGGGGAGGGGTGTGTATGCGGTGGACCCCTTCCCCCAAGCTCAAGGTTTGTTTTTTTTCAATTTATTTTCCGGGGAAGAATGACTTGATCCCCACAGCTCCTAAAACTGTGGTTTTACATAATTATATAAATACCTTTTTCATATACATGTACTTACCTTTTGCTATACACAATAGTCTATGTGTGGGGTGTCGTTAAACATTCCTCCATTCATGAATCCATGACACTCCCCCCACCAATAATGTTCACTTACCATGAAGTATATTTCAACACCAATTTTAGTTTTTAATCGGAATATATTTGACAGGTAAGAAACCCCATTCCATAAACTATATAAATTTATATCAGGATATTAAAAAAATACACACACGCACGCACACACAGACACGTGTCTTGGACTGCAACTTTGGGTGACTCAAACTAATGTGTGAATATAAACGTATATTTCAACATTTATTAAAAACACCAAGTTTTGTCAGGTCAGGTCAGGTAAAGTCTTTCACGTGCGTATATGCCACGAAAGCTACACGCACGCCTGTCACGGGCTTAATCTCTGACTTTCGCCAGTGACTAAGTCCGGGCCAGGAGGTAGGGAGGGGCATACGTTTGAGGTGGGCAGAGTTTGGAATAGAACATTTAGTAGCCGGTCAAAGACCTAAGTCGTAACGAGAATAACCTGTTGTATCCTCCACATGTCCGGACTAAGAAATTAAAACCAAAAGTAATTTTGATTGCTCGGCCTAAAAGGTTTTAAGGTGATTTGAGCAACTGAATTGGCGTCAAAGTAAAGTGCGTTGGACTGTTTACAAAAAAAAAATAAACATAAGAATTTTGAACTGCGGCCAAAACATTTTTAAAGTCAAACTAAGCCCCAAAAAGAGATTACCTGTCCTGGGAGAGGTTGGCGCTTACGGCGAGCTGATGAGGGGTCCGGTGGTCAAGGTCGGGACTTTGTGCTTCCTGTCCATGATAGCTGGGATGACCTGGTGGTAGCCGGCACCGATGACAGCTTTAAGAATCCTGTGTATGGTCTGGCTATCCATCTCTCGTAGCAGGAGCGCTTGTCGATAGCAGTCTTCGCGCCGGTGGGTCGCAACGAGTGAAGCTCGAACTGGGAACCATCCTGCAGCGGAGTCCAGGCCTGATTAAGGAACTTCCCATCAGCTTGCCGGGGTCGGTGGTGTCCCCCTGCACGCAATGCTGGAAGCCTGGCTTCTAAGTTGAAGATTCCATGTGTCTTCCGGCTGGGCTGCGGGGCCTGGGTCATAGCCGTGTTCAGCTCGTCGCAAGTAGTGTCCGTGACCCGTGACTCGGCACTCCAATAATGTCCCAGGTGGGGGGCAAGTCCAGAGCGCAGCGAACAGCGTCCTGTCTCATCGTGAGCTCGAATCGGAATGACCAATTTTTTGTTTTAATCGTAGTAGATTTGGCAACTAAGAAACCCCATTCCATAAACTATATAAATTTATATCAGGATATTAAAACGCGCGCACGCACACACACACACACACACACACACACACACACACACACACACACACACACACACAGCTCTTAGACTACCGTACAACTGTGAGTGACTCAAACTAATGTATGAATATAAACGTAAAAATAATTGGCGGTCCGACGGAACGACGGGTGATAACATCTCCCGGCTCGTGGTGATGTTAGCCGGTCAAAACGGCCGTATTTTGACCGCTGCTTACCTCATAAAAATTTTATATTGAACTTTCGTTTCAAGACAAAACAACTACAAAAAAACATGATAGTATAGCCATACAATCTATTTATTCTAGAGCACAATCCAGAGAAACTGTTCACATTCTCACTGTGACGACGGTATCTAAAACACGCGGCTATTAGATCGCAGATAAACAAAGTGTCTGATCAGGTGGTGCAAACAAAGATCAACTTTAGGATATATCTTAAAATAGTTTGTGGGTGAAAGTTTAATTATGTGGTATGCTTTCTACCTTTTTTCCAAAACAGATACACACACACACACACACGCGATGGCGCACACAAACGCATACACACAAACACACACGCACAGAGAGAGAGCGAGATAGAGTGAGTGAGAGAGAGAGAGAGAGAGAGAGAGAGAGAGAGAGAGAGAGAGAGAGAGAGAGAGAGAGAGAGAGAGAGAGAGTTTCTCGTAATTAAAACTGGAGCAAACCGCATATATGCAGTTGATGTTTCAAAGTCAATTCCATCGCAAAGAATAATTTTGGAATGACCCTGCTTATTGCAGTAATTGTGTTTGGGATTGAGTTTTTATTCATATTGCAGTAGGGCAATTCCGTGGTCAAGTAAATCAATTGGTCATTTTTTAAAACGCTTTCAAATGAAACAGGTTTGGTATCGTTTGAAAGGTTGTTATCTCTAGTGTCAAATATTACATTAATTCTTTTTCAGTAGATGTGTTTCAGTCACTTATAATGCAACTAATGCATCAGCTATGGCTGCAGCAATATTTTACGAAAAATTATAATAACACATTTATCAGCATATGTTTTTATATACAAGTGAGTAGAAGTAAAACTCTTTATACAGAACTAATCTCAGACATGTTGGTTGTTAATTGACATAATTTATAAAAATACAATTTTATATTTCAAGCAGACTTTTATCCATAATATTTACATATGTTACTCGTGTGTACGTTCGACACCAGTTTATATCATTTTTAATCTCCACTTCTGCTAACTGGTTGTAAAATGTTACCAACTGAGATGCAATGTTAATTTCATATGGTTGATCACAAAATGTGAAAATAATTACTGAATATGTAACAATTGCCATGCTACAGTGGGGCTGTTATGGTGTACGTCCGACACCATAAAGCATGTTTATTTTTTCCACTTTTCAAGCAAAGTATTGATATTTATGCAATACCAGAGTGATATTAGAAGACATTTTTTATAACTAGAGCCAATGATGATCATCACTATTAATTTTGTTTATCCATATAAGTGGATTAAGAGGAATTTATCAAAGTGTGCAAAAGAAAGTTTCCTTTCAAAAGTGTTGATTATGTTTTAAAAGGTAAAAAAATATACTTGGAACTAACTGTTCATCTCCATAACAAAATAATAAACCCAGTAATTGCATTTACTGCCAGAATTATACAAATTGGAAAATTTGTAGAGGATCACAACTAATATGGTAAATGTGACGTCTCATTTGAGGAAACCACTTTTACATTCAGTGGCAGCACTTTACTATTTTGAAATTTTCTAGTTAATTTTACAGAGATTATGTGTGGAATCAATAAATATAAATGCAAAAATATTACAATATGTCTCTTGCACCTTGTTCAGGTCCCTAGTCACTAGGGGCTGCCACAGCTACAGTTACCCCATCTTATATGCCTTAAGTTTTAGAATAATGAATTTTTTCTGTGGTGCTGTCATCTCATAATCATACATGTAGCTAGTGGCAATTATCTTTGTGTCACTTGTCATTTGTGCGTGTCCACTAGTCACAAGGTGGTCACCTTCCCCAGCCCCACCCCACCCAAACCCATGTAGTCATGGGTGTTACCTTGAATTATTGAATGGTGTTCATCTTTGCACTGAACTAGTGAAATGTATGGTTAATATTTAAGGATTCTTTCAAAACAAAAAAACTGCTTTAAAGGAAAACACATGGCCAAGAGCGGGGTTCATC
>NC_054710.1:13377480-13395768 GCF_016097555.1 Gigantopelta aegis | reverse complement strand
CTGTAAATCTAAAACCAACATGTAATAACACCAAATGCTCTTTAAAACTTACTACAGTTACATAAGTCAGTATTCATAAAGAAACTTATGTATACTATAAGAAATCTGAACAACAAATCTGTAATACCTGATCAGAGTCGTATCTCTGCACAATCCAGAATCGAATAGGAATTTGGCAAAATAGTGGTTGATTCCACGAATATTTATTTAGTGTCTCGTCTACAGGAGGACAGCCACTCCCGAGGAGATCTTTTACTAGAGATTCCATCCCTCTTCCAACGCCATAAAGAGGAATGCCACTCCCAGACTAGTTTACTAAATCAAAACTAGCATTGGACAGAGGTGATCATATCCTACCACACAGGTTGTCCTCGTCACGAATCTTTAGTCTGTATGTAAAGTGCACTACGTCCTAGAATTCGTCTTTTTCTTCAGTCCTCTAATTTCAGTACACACCTTCTGAACATCAACATACTCTTGAATTCTTCCCCAGCAGATTTAATAAACTGATAAAACAACTGCTATTTAACTATAGTACGCCCCATCATTCTATAAAAAAGTTTTTTGTAATACTTTTATTGTGGTTTGACGTGAGAAGAAAAGTAAAAGTGTTTTGGAAATAACAACAAAAACAACAACTATTACAATTTGCAATTTACAAAACAATCGGCTCAGAAATAAATAGCATGCAGTAAATTCCATATCATGAAAAAGACCGTTCTCTTCCCCAGTAGAGCACATTTATTAAATAATAATCAGCTATTGGATGTCAAACATTTGGTAATTCTGACAACGCAGCAAGGGATCTTTTAAAAGCACATTCACACATACAGTAAATCACTTACCAGAACCTTTGACCAGTTGTGGTGCACTAGTAGGCCTCTGTGGCCTCGTGGTTAGGCCATCGGTCTACAGGCTGGTAGGTACTGGGTTCGGATCCCAGTCGAGGTATGGACTTTTTAATCCAGATACCAACTCCAAACCCTGAGTGAGTGCTACGCAAGGCTCAATGGGTAGGTGTAAACCACTTGCATCGACCAGTGATCCATAATTGGTTCAACAACGGCCATGGTCTGTGCTATCCTGCATAAAAGATCCCTTGCTGCCTATCATAAAAGAGTAGCATATGTGGCAACAGCGGTTTTCCTCTAAAACAGTGTGAGAATGACCGTATGTTTGACGTCCAATAGCCAATGATAAGATTTAAAAATCAATGTGCTCTAGTGGCGTCGTTAAATAAAAAACAACTTTAGTTGGAAAAAAAAACTCCAATCAGTTGAATGGGTCCGCCGAGGTGTTTTGATCCTGCAACGCAAACACGTCAAGGGAGCATAACACATAAATCCACTGAGTAAACTATGTCCGTTACAGACATCTTTGTCGCCCAGTTATCGAAAGTTGGCATCAGGGTATAACCACCATTAAGGGACTGACGTTAATACAACAACAACGGAATACATTGCATCTGGTTGCAATTTCTGTATTTATGACTGTTTGGGTATGTTTTATGAAAGTAAAACCAGTGTCATTTAAAAATGCATTATCATCTTCAGATATGCCATTTTACTTCAAATCGTAAATGGTCTACTATATTTGTATTGCCCTATCTAACCACACAATAAGTATAATTAATATGGTTTCAATATATAATATTACAAAACTACGTTTGACGACCAATACCTTTATTTACAATTTTAAATTTATTATTTTTATTTATTCATTTATTTTTTTTATTTAAAAATAAATAAATTGTATTGTCCCCAGAACTATTTGGCAGGGTCAGGCATGTACAATTTACATGTACACAATGTTCATGTTTAAAACATATACTGCATTCACAAAACTCTCTCACCCACTCACCTACTCACATAGTTTAAGGATCTTCTTTGACTCTTGCTTGACTGGTACATCAAAGTCCTTGGCATGTGTTATCCTGTTTGTGAGATAATGCCGATAAATGATCCCAGGCTACAAATATAAACATGTAGCTGGTTTCCTCTCTAAGACTGTATGTAAAAATGATCAAATATTTGACATCCACTAGCAGATGATTAATAAATCAATGTGCTCTAGTGCTGTCCTTAAACAAAAACAAATTTAAATTTTTGACTTTTGTTTATTGAGTAGGTGGCGACCCAAGAGCGACAACTCAACAAGGCCCAAATAGACTGATAATTGAATCTTCCTGTGAAAGGATAAAGAAGTTAAGTCATTTTATAGAAAACCAGATGACATCAGACATTGAGAGAATACAGCGAAACGTCGACGTCAGCGCGACACAAACTGCGGATCAGATGCAGAGACAAGGAGATAAACTGATTGCGGAGTTCACAACAGCAGTCCACACTGAACTGGAAAAGAGGACCTCAGAACTGGAACAAATTCGGCAGTCCGTTAATAACGAAATAATTGAATTGTTCACAGATGTTAACAGACTGATAAAGGAGAGTAAAGAATGTCTGAAACTAGGTGAAAATCTCCTTAGATCTGCGTCACTTTCTGATATGAAAAGACATGTTTCCAAATTTTCAAAAATACAAAGGATAACAAATGATTATTTAGCCACACCACGTCCTGAATTTCCTGATTTGGCAATAACTTTAGTTGAACCTGAAAACACAGGTAGCAGAACGTTTTCTGCGGAGATTGGGAAAATGTCAAGACCTGACGTAAAATCTATCAAGATAACACACAAACTATATTTACCGACTTCGATATTTGAACCAGAGGTCGAGATAAACCGGAAGTCAGATAGGTTAAAGCATGAACAAACGATCAATACAAAACTGCAATCCGATACTGAATGTCCAAGGTTATCATCTATCCTAGTATTAGAAGGTCAAGAGTCAAAGAAGATCATTGTTACTGACTCGGACAACAAATGTGTAAAATCATTTTCCTCTGAACATAAAACGGTTCAGAGTCTCTACAGGACCCGTAGCACACCATGCTGCCTTGCTAAGACACGTGACCACCAGGTGTTCGTCACTCTGCCGGAAGAAAGGAAACTATTACATCTGAATGTACAAGATGACATACACCTGACGAAGACGGTGAGAACCAAGAAAGATTACTAGGCATAACTGTATTGCCTGACGACAACATGGCTGTGACTGGACATTCGTCTAGGTGTGTGGACATAATAAACCAGCGGTGTGGCGTCATACGGTCTATTTCTAACAAGGTGATCCCCAACCCCGGGTATCTAACAGTGAAAGGCGACTCTCTAGTTGTTGTATCATATACAACTAACATTCTCACATGTGTGTCATCATTAGGACACGTCACGTGGGTATCACGTGATTCATCAAGGTTGCATCGGCTGTATGGTGTTGCATGTGACACTGAGGAGTTTGTTTATGTCTGTGATAACGGCAGAGATGCCATTTTTCAGCTGTCACATGACGGGGAGGTTATTCGTGACGTCATCACACAGAAGGACGGCCTAAAACAACCTTTGGCTCTCTGTTGTGCTGAAGACAAACTTTATGTCACCCAACAAAATGGAGAAATAAAAATATTTGGGTGGAGCCAAACTTATCATTGACCCTACAGGGTGTATATCACCGAATTAAATCACATTGATGACAACGGTAAGTTATAGTAACACATGTGATTATAACGTCAACACACGGTGTTTCAATCAACACTTACACCATTAATATAAACACTATAACCTCCCAAACTTAAAATATTGTTTTTGAATGGGTATTAAGTTACTCGTGTTAGACATGTTTGGAAGCGTCTTTGACTATCCGAGTTCCACACAGTCATGGTTATAATGATTTTAGGATGACTCCATGCATGTTTCAAGCAAGTAGTTGTTGGTACATTGACACTAGTTCAAATTACTGTCCACACGAAACAACATTTTGTAACAAAGATACTGTCACATTTATCCAACGGCACTAATGGTTGCGGGGCGAGACGTAGCCCAGTGGTAAAGCGCTCGCTTGATGCGCTGTCGGTGTAGCATCGATCCCAAATGCCGTGGTAGGTGTGTGTGGGATAGTGTGTGTGGGATGGTGCATATAAAAGTTCACTTGCTACTAATGGAAACATGTAGCAGGTTTCCTCTCTAAGACTTTAACACAATTACCAAATGTCTGACATCCAATAGCCGATCATTAATAAATCAATGTGCTCTAGTGGTGTCGTTAATGCGGGTGTCACACAGTCACGATTTTGCTCCACGATCACCTGACGATGCGAAAAGTGAAAAAATCATGAGTCCCTCGTGAAAGGTCTTGGAGCACTTGACAGGCTCTGATATAGGACTTAAGTGGTCTTCAGCGTGTCTTGAAGGACGTGAGAGTCAGCCGATCTACCTTCGTCGGGCAGCGGACGCCAATCCGTCGTCAACTGATCTTAAATGGTCGGACATGGTCGCGAGCGATGGGAGTGTGGCCACAGGTGTTTTTATACTCGCGGTGTACACGGTTGTACCACGTGATCCACTCTACTTGCGCACGAGCAGCTCGCGAGCCGCTCTGATTGATCGCCAGTCCCACTGATAGGTCGCCAACAGATCGCAAGTAGGACGCGAATGAAAGTGAATTGCTCTGATACGGTACGTCAGTTGACCGTGTATAGCTCGTTTGTAGCTCGTGTATAGCTCTTGACAAACGTGAGTTGGACTTCACCTTGTGGCATTTTTTATTTTGGCGCCACATTTCCTACGTTCTCCCCGCGACTTTTAAAAAATTTAGATCGTCAAGGTCGTGAGCTGATCGTGAGTTTAGGTCTCGAATGTGTGACACCGCTTTAAACAAACATTTGTTTATGTTTCAAGCAAATATTAGTTCAAATTAGTTTACACGAAATAACATTTTATATAAAAAATACTGTCACATTTATCACCAACGTGATTAATTGCCTTAATTTTAGAATGAAAAGATAGATGCATTTCGAACTTAGGTCTTACTACACAGTTCACTTCCGGGTCAGATTGCATTCATTACGGTCTACTATAGTTCCTAACTGCACATATATTGTGGTTCACGTATTCACTTCTAGTAATTGGTGAAGAATTAAAACAAATTGTATTTTTTAATGGTAAGCCTTCTGACTTGACTTTACAACTGTTATTTTGTAATATTGTGCATTGACGTTTTGGGACATGGGTGTTTCTAGTCCCTTGTGACACAACATAAGTATGTGACTGACATTTGTGAGTGCAATCCAGGTGGTTATAAGATAGTCGTATAACCGCCCTTGTTGCGGCTGTTAATTCGAACCTTCAGTACAAATGCAGTTTTTGGAAAATCTGGAAATGAATGTAATTAAAAAACTAATACTGACATTATTTTAATCATTATTTTATGCTTCTAACATGTAAGTAATATAATATTTCGTGATATTGGAGGTTACCTTTCCTATATCGCATTGTAATAAGCCTGCCGACTTAGTCAAGGCGAATTTACTCACGATTCAGTAACTGTTAACTTTGTGCTGTGACCTGGATTTTTCTCAAGTATTTTTAATATTGGACAAAACAGGATATTAATTTTTACATTTAGTCGTAATTATTTGCATATTTGCTTGCATGTTGTAATGTCTGGAACTATGCCATTTATTATAGTTATTGTTTAATGAAATTCTTAGTAGTGCACTTTGTTGTGTCGAACACGAGAAAAAAACGAAGTTGCGTAACTATTGTTATTAGTGATCGTTTGGATGCATAATATGAGCTACATTTAGTTGTATTTCATAATAATATGTTTAGTCTATGAAACTGTGTTTGTAAATAGTTGTCACACGTAATGGGATATTAGTATAATACGGTCGATAAATAATGAATGAAATGTTTTATTTAACGAAGCACTCAACACATTTATATGGCGACAAACATATAGTTAAGGACAACACTGATAATGAGAGAGAAACCCGCTGCCGCCACTTCATGGGCTACTCTTTCCGATTAGCAACAAGCGATCTTTTATATGCACCATCCCAGAGACAGGTTAGTATATACCACGGCCTTTGATATACCAGTCGTGGTGCAATGGGCCCACCGACGGGGATCGATCCCATATCGACCGCACATCAAGCGAGCGCTGTACCACTGGGCTAAATCTGTTGATGTAATGTTCGAAGTCCTTGTTTCGGTCTTTGCGGTATTCGACTTTATTTAATTCCCAGCTTCCTGTGCATATATAAACTATGACATAACGTTGCCATTGATAGTATTGATGTAAATATTTTCCGCAATTGCACAGTGTGTACTTACACAGTGAAAACATCCCATGGACTTATAAATAAAACTGAGATGAATTTCCGTTTGATCGACTCTTTTAACATGGCTGCCGGGATTGACTTTGTCATTCAGTAAAGTTTATTTTTCTCGAAAACGTGTACGATCGTTTAGCTGTTTTCTTAGTTAAACGTATCCTAATATTGTTTGTATATTATGTCAAATAATTTTATTAATTAAGTGAGATAATAACTGTAAAAGTATTACTGTAATTATAATATTAATTATTTTAGGAACTATATCCTTGTACGCTGAGAACCTGTTTACGCATACATGTTGCTAAGTCATATATATCGGTACACAATGTTTGTAAATAACGGTATAAAGATGTTGTTTTTATAATAATCCAAAAGGCTTTACCATTAAAACTATTTTATATTGAAATTAACCCACAAAAAGCAATTGTATAATGATAGTCTCATGTTTAGAATTTGTTTGTATTATTAGCTTCAATTCCCATTGTATTTCCAGTGCACCATAGCTTGTTTTTTTGCCTGGTAAATAATGTTGTTTTTATAAATATTCTAAAGATTTTTTCTGTGAAATTGTTTTACGTTAATTTTAGACTGAAAAAGAAATGAAGAAATGCTAGTTTCATGTTTATACACGTTAGTAATTTCCAGTATTAATTATTTCAAGTTGGTAATGCTTTCACTATGGGCTAAATTACTTTATTTATTGAGCAATTGTGTGCATAACGTAATTATTAAATGAAATAATATTTATTCTGTAAAGATAGATTCCGGTCGGACTGTTGAATGTGCACGTTGAACCCTTTGACATGACCTCACCTGGATGTCAACGTTCTCTCGCTCGTTCGCGGTCCAACTTTCCAACTGTATTGCATTACATACATTTAAATTGACATTGGAATAATTTTAACTGATATTTTTTCAAGATAATTTTATTAACTTACCATCTCTATTTAATTAACTTGTTTTATCGAAGTAATATTTTTTAAGCAACTGCAAGCTGCAGTTACGTTTACATTTATTGGAGATACAGTCCTCACTGGTTTAAAATAATTGGACCTGAAAGGAAGAGATCTAACTATCTGTTGGGAACTTACCTGTGGTCATTAACTCTATTTTCATTTACACATAACTTTTAAATAAATTTATAATTCTGGAAAACTGGAACACTTCGGCTTTGTCATCTGTTTATGTTATTTATATTCTCTGGACACTGTTGATATCCTTAGGACGCGGCCACAACAATATATGTTTAGAATTTCTTTGTGTTATTAGCTTCAATTCCCAATGTATTTGCAGTGCACCATAGCTTGTTTGTTTTTTGTTTTGCCTGGTAAATAATGTTGTTTTCATGAATATTCTAAATATTTTTTCTGTGAAATTGTTTTACGCTAATTTTAGACTGAAAAAGAAATTAAAAAATGCTAGTTTCATGTTTATACACGTTAGTCATTTCCAGTATTAATTATTTCAAGTTGGTAATGCTTTCACTATGGGCTAAATTACTTTATTTATTGAGCAATTGTGTGGATAAAGTAATTATTAAATGAAATAATATTTATTATGTAAAGGTAGATTCCGGTCGGACTGTTGAATGTGCACATTAAACCCTTTGACATGACCTCACCTGGACGTCAACGTTCTCTCGCTCGTTCGCGGTCCAACTTTCCAACGGTATTACATTACATACATTTAAATTGACACTGGATTAATTTTAACTTATATTTTTTTCAAGTCAATTTTATTAACTTACCATCTCTATTTAATTAACTTGTTTTATCGAAGTAATATTTTAAGCAACTTCAAGCTACAGTTACGTTTGCATTTATTGGAGATACAGTCGTCACTGGTTTAAAATAATTGGACCTGAAAGGAAGAGATTTATCTATCTGTTGGGAACATACCTGTGGACATTAACTGTATTTTCATTTACACATAACTTTTAAATAAATTTGTAATTCTGGAAAACTGGAACTTTGGGTTTGTTATCTGTGGATGTTATTTATATTCTCTGGAAACTGTTGATATCCTTGGGACGCGGCCACAAAAAAATATATATCTTTAGACATAAAATGAAATTTGACCTCGTACAAATTCTAGGACGACCAGAAACATATTTAATTCACAGCCACCGATATTTTAAGCAAACCAAATATTTTAGGTCGACTCAAGACAGTCAGTTGGCATCATTGATAAAAGGAATCCCATTGTGTATACATTTGTACATGATTTACTTTTAACATAGTCCATGATACCTATCTTTTGAAAATCTTCTGATAAAAGGAATCCAATTGTGTATACATGATTTACGTTTAACATAGTGCATGATAGCTATCTTTTGATAATCTTTTGATAAAAGGAATCCCATTGTGTATACATGATTTATTTTTAACATAGTGCATGATACCTATCTTTTGATAATCTTCTGATAAAAGGAATCCAATTGTGTATACATGATTTACGTTTAACATAGTGCATGATAGCTATCTTTTGATAATCTTTTGATAAAAGGAATCCAATTGTGTATACATGATTTACTCTTAACATATGCATGATACCTATCTTTTGATAAAAGTTAAAGTTTGTTTTTTATTTAACGACGCCACTAGAGCACATTGATTTTTAATCTTATCACCGGCTATTGGACGTCAAACATATGGTCATTCTGACACTGTTTTTGGAGGAAACCCGCTGTCGCCACATAGGCTACTCTTTTTTACGACAGGCAGCAAGGGATCTTTTATTTGCGCTTCCCACAGGCAGGATAGCACAAACCATGGCCTTTGTTGAACCAGTTATGGATCACTGGTCGGTGCAAGTGGTTTACACCTACCCATTGAGCCTTGCGGAGCACTCACTCAGGGTTTGGAGTCGGTATCTGGATTAAAAATCCCATGCCTCGACTGGGATCCGAACCCAGTACCTACCAGCCTGTAGACCGATGGCCTGCCACGACGCCACCGAGGCCGGTCTATCTTTTAATAAAAGGAATCCCGTTGTGTATAGTTGATATAGTTTTAACATAGTGCATGATACCTATCTTTTGATAATCTGCTGATGAAAGGAATCCCATTCTGTATACATGATTTACTTTTAACATATGCATGATACCTATATTGACGTCAATGGTACACCACTAAGCAATAACTCAACATCTCAGGTTTCTACATTTTAGAACGACGGCCATTTGCCTGTCTCGTCCTCTTTCTTCTACAGCCTTAAGCTTTTCATTCATCATGAAATTCACTTCGTTACTTCGATATTTTCTCTCAACATTTCGGTATTTGCTTTTAAAGTTCTTCTGTTGTGAACCTATCCGCAAGAGCGATGTGGACTGCACCTGAGATAGAAAGACCTGATAGAAAAGGGGTCATAGTTCCGAAAGAAAAGGTGTGATACAGGGTCAAATAATGACCTCTGTGTGGGAAGACCTGATAGAAAAGAGGTGGCACGAGGTGATATAATGACGTGGACAGACCCGATAGAAAATGGATGATACGTGGTCATATAATGAACTCTCTGTACGGTGTTACCTTTCATTACATACCATTTTCTCCCGGCTCAGATCCCTGGCCATATCAGAGACCGATCTTGGGATGGCGTTGCCCGAAACATTCGTGGTATGGCCTCAGATCACAGTTATCTTCCCATTTGGAAATCCGGAAATATGTCCGCGCAAGTAGTCTGCAGTTTGACTTTGATTAGTTCATTGCAAACAGCTTTGAACTGCCAACTATTAGACTGACGTTGGCAGGGGATAGCATGTAGTTTGCAAACATGTGTAACTTGTTGACATTGAATACTCTTTTGTGATAATTCTGGCCCATGCAAAAGTAGTCCTTTTTGTGTAAAATGGGTGTACTACGGCCAGGTTTAGTGGGTGTGTTTGTTTAAACCAATATCCTGGTAGAAAGAGCTAAACAATCCTTTTCAGGGAAATGTACATTACAACAAATCATAAATTCATGGCTGATATTAATAAAAATGTTATAGCCACTGAAACTGTAATTAATTGTGTTCTGTGGCCGTATATGGGTACGATAATAGGGTTCTCATTTGTTCAATACACATAGATGTTGAACATTATCTACCTGACGTTACTTCGAACCTACAGCCTCGAGTATAGTTTTAATAATGAAGCTCTTGAAATAAAATCATCCTCTGATACGCCCTCTTCACTGTCAATCTGGGCCTAATGTCTCTTGCTACTCTTGTGGTGTTGTCGCTGCTAAATTCTTGTCTTGTCTGGATTAACTCCACCCCCCGTTATAAACATATAAACACACACACACACAAACATACACACACACACACACACACACACACACACACACACACACACACACACAGACACAGACACAAACACACACACACACACACACAGATATATATATATATATATATATATATATATATATATATATATATATATATATTAAATAATTCCAGACTTCAGTAGTTCTTCATCGTTTTATTGCTACAGCGCTCTTTGTAAAACCATTCATCAAAGTTAAATTTGATATATATATATATATATATATATATATATATATATATATATATATATATATATATATATATATTACAGCACATTTGGTAACTGTATTAAAAACAAACTTCCAAATCTCAAGGATATCTTAGTCTCCACAAGACTACCCACCACCTACCTCTGCTTGTAAACCTCTGACAAAGTCCATTTTTCACTGGTTGTTTGTTATCTCTTTTCCTAACAATCTCTTAAAAAGAAATGCATCTTATTTGGCTACTAAACATAAAATAGTAGTAGCCAAACAAATTAAAAACAATGAGAATGACGAGATATATTAAGAATATTACACCGGTCAATATAAATAATTTCCGAATTCCTACAACAAATTATAAAATAATATACATGTAAACAATACATTTAAATAATTTCTGAGCCAGTGCGTTCATTGTTATTTTTTTTTAAATTTATATACACACGTACATATACAAGGTTGACAGATATAATCATATTAAGCGAAGTGTACAGAATGAAAAACATTAAGTATATAAATAATCGATAGCAATATTTAATATGGAATTAAATAATTAAATATATACAACTGATCGTAACAAATGAGCACTTATTAGGTTATCAAGGCACAATGATGTGTGTACTTGAACTTAGATCATACTTCAGCTCGATAAATCCTGAACATATATCTGTCACATGAGTGTTTAACCGACGTAGAGTACATAATTAAGGCCACACAATAAATTAATTGTTGATCATCCTTATTATTTTGAAATGTTTACTGGGAAGGTGGGACTGTTTATATTATTTAAAAATATATGTTTTATTTATATTTTTCAGTGATTTTTTAAAACCCCAA
The DNA here is from genome assembly GCF_016097555.1 of Gigantopelta aegis. Taxonomy (NCBI): domain Eukaryota; kingdom Metazoa; phylum Mollusca; class Gastropoda; order Neomphalida; family Peltospiridae; genus Gigantopelta; species Gigantopelta aegis. The sequence continues at coordinate 13,384,186 of NC_054710.1, read as the reverse complement.
ACAAACCCCAAAACAACCCCAAAACAACAAGCAAACAAAAAGTATCTATCTATCTATCTATCTATATATATATCTTACATTTTCAGTGCAATCAAAGTATGTGATATTTTACAGATCACATACTTTAAGAATTTGATAACTTTGCAAATTAGATGTAAATTAGTCGAGGTCTCGGCACTAGGTTTATTGACATTTAAGCAAACGTACTTGGGTGACACTCCATGATTGACGTATGCATTCATAGTCATCAAATAAAAACAGTTCAATGGCAATTTGACATTGAAAGCTGTCCACCGTTCAGAAAACAAAAAAAAACGTTAGGCATAACTTTATTTTGATGTAAGGACATCCAAAATAAGTCATTCGAGTTTGACGTCATTTCCATTCAAAAATACACCGCGCCGCATATTCATGTGTGTTGAGGTTGATATATTTATGTAGTAGAGTTTAATAAACTGTACAAGACAAAGCATCGTTCTATAAGAATTGTTTTATTATTAGGCCCAATGACTTCATCACAGGAAGGCTTGTTTTTAATATGTCACGTTGGGAAATGGTTTTCAGATGTTATGTTGGGTGAGGGATGCTAGAACTCTAGATAATGAAATTTCAACAATGCCGTGGTTCTTTGAAGAGTAGAACTGACTGTGCCAGTGAGTCACAACCTACAAACGTATTTGTTTTATAAAGTGTCAGTCAATATTTTAAATTCCAAATATACACATCTGAATATACTGCAATATGAATAAACACTCAATCCCAAACGCAATTACTGCAATAAGCTGGGTCATTCGAGAATTGTTCTTTGCGATGCAATTTATTTTAAATCGTCAACTGCATATATGCGGTTTGCTCCAGTTTTAATCAAAAGAAACCCTCTCCCCCTCTCTTTCTCCCTTCTCCCTTCCTCCTTTCTGTCTCTCTCCTCCCCCCCACCTCTCTCTCTCTCTCCCTCTCTCTCTCTCTCTCTTTCTTCCTCCTTCCTGTCTCTCTCCTCCATCCCTCCTCTCTCTGTGTCTTTCTATGTCTGTCTGTGTGTGTGCGTGTGTGTCTGTTTTAAAATGAGAGAAAGCATACCACATAATTAATCTATCACCCATAAAATAGTTTAACATAAATCCTAAAGTTGATCTTTGTTACACCACCTGATCAAACACTTTGTGTCTCAGCGATTTAACAGCCGCGTGTTTCAGATAACGTCGTCACTGTGAGAATGTGAACAGTTTAATACTGACCAGTCGCATTTACTCGAGCTTGTTGTTTTTGTAAAAGTCAGGCATAAGGTAATGTACTCTTATAATATTATATTATTTTTGTAATATCTTATTAATTGTTCCACTTCTGTGTAACATATGTTTATGAATATGTATACCGTGAACATTGTAGTATTAAGGTTATATATAGACATGAAGGCTGTTTTATCACCAGTATTTTTCTTGTTGTCAATTACAGTTAAAATTGGCCCATTGTCTTCTGCTTTTAAAATTACATGTTTGAATAAAATTTCTGGATACATTTGTTTTGTTTTTAAATGATTCTCCAGTTGTTGGAGACGTTGTTTTTTGTGGTACTGTATTCATTTTTTTATATATATTACACATGTTTATTCTGTAATATTAAAAATATTACTGTGGTAATAATCTGCATCCATAATTCCTGTGACAATTTCTGACCTCTTCTTTAATTATGATAGTATCATTAGATTTATAATGTAGCTAAAGCTATATATATATATTTGATTTGGTTCTCATTCTGTTTTTATATATGTATCCTGCAATCACTATAGGCATTGACATGATAAGAAGACTAGACAAATGTATATATAGCTTATTGGGAACGGGGCTATTTTTTATATTGCTTTATGATCAACAAAGGAATGTTGTATTCTTCAAAGTTACTTATTCTTTATTAATTGTGGATTGTTTGAATTTTTAGAAACCATTTTGAAGACTACTTAAATTTTTAAAAATAATAAATAAATAGTTAATATTTAAGAACTGATTTGGTGTATAGATATTGTAGGTGACAAGGCATTGAACACGTGTGAACGTTATATTTTGAAATAAAATGGTTCATTTAATTGAGATTGCATTTAATATGAACTGCAGGATAAAGTAAATAACTGGTTACTGTCTTAAGATATCGCCTTTATCCTGTATAAGTCCAATAGCGGCATTTACCATTCAAACTTTCGTAGGATAAAGGCATATACACGGTATACATATATGTGACGTATCTACAACAAGGGGCAGATAAAGTGGTCGCCTGATGCGTCGTCAGTGGACACGTTGGGTTATTTCACGTTCCAACCAGTGCAAAGGCAGTGGCATGTGCTATTATGTATGTGGGATGGTGCATATAAAAGATCCATTGGTACCAAGAGAAAAATGTAGTAATAACCGTAAATAAAATGTGTTGAGTGCGTCGTTACATAAGATTTTTTTTTTTTTTTTACTTCGAACCTACAGCCTCGAGTATAGTTTTAATAATGAAGCTCTTGAAATAAAATCATCATCTGATACGCCCTCTTCACTGCCAAAGTGGGCCTACTGTGTCTTTTGTTACTCTTGTGGTGATGTCACTGCAACATTCTTGTCCTGTCTGGATTAACTGATCTCCACGCACACACACACACACACACACACACACACACACACATAGAGAGAGAGAGAGAGAGAGAGAGAGAGAGAGAGAGAGAGAGAGAGAGAGAGAGAGAGAGAGAGAGAGAGAGAGATATGTATTACAGCACATCTGGTTACTGTATTAAAAATAAAACTTCCAAAATCTCAAGGATATCTTAGTCTCCACAAGACTACCCACCACCTACGTCTCCTTGTAAACCTCTAACCCAATCCATTTTTCACCGATTGTTTGTTATTCCTTTTCGTAACAGGGGCGGGGCGTGGTACAGCGCTCGCTTGCTGCGCGATCGGTCTGGGATCGATCCCCGTCGGTGGGCCCATTGGGCTATTTCTCGTTCCAGCCAGTGCACCATGGCTGGTATATCAAAGATCGTGGTATGTGCTATCGTGTTTGTGGGATGGTGCATATGAAATACCCCTTGCTCCTAATCGGAAAGAGTAGCCCAAGAAATGGCAACAGCGGGTTTCCTCTCAATATCTGTGTGGTCCTTAAAATTATGTCTGACGTCATATACCCGTAAATAAAATGTGTTGAGTGCATCATTAAATAAAACATTTTCTTTCCTTTCCTTTTCTTCCTAACAATCTGTTAAAAACAAATGCATCTTATTTGACTACTAAATATACGATAGTAGTAGCCAAACAAATTAAAAACATGGAGAATGACCAGATATATTATGAATATTACACCGGTCAATATAAATCATTTCCGAATATCTACAAGAAATTAGAAAAAAATATACATGTAAACAATACATTTAAATAATTCCTGAGCCAGTGCGTTCATTATTTTTATTTTTATTATTTATACACACACGTACATATGAAAGGTTGACAGACATCTCATATTAAGTGATGTGTATAGAATGAAAAACTGAACTTAGATCAAACTATCAGTAGATCCTCAACATATATGTGCCATGTGAGTGTTTAACCTACGTAGAGTACATAATTAAGGCAACACAATGAATTAGTTGTTGATTATTCTTATTATTTTGAAATGTTTACTGGGAAGATGAGGCTCTTTTTATTTTTTAATGAATAATTTAATTTATATCAAACAGTGATTTTGACTTTAAAAAAAACCAATCCCTAAACAACATATAAACAAAAGGTATAAAAACATGTTTGCGTGTGTGTGTGTGTGTGTGCGTGTGTGCATGTGTGCGTGTGTGTGTGTGTGTGTATCGAGGTGTGGTTTGAGGTTGATATATTTATGTAATAAGTTTAATGAACTGTTCAAGACAAAGACTCGTTTTATAAGAATCGTTTTATTATTGCGACCAAGGACTCCATCACAGGAAGGCTTGTTTTCAATATATCACGTTGGGAAATGGTTTTCAGATGTTATGTTGGGTGAGGGATAGTAGGACCTTAGTTAATGGAATTTCAACAATGCATTCTGTCCTTGAAAAATGAAACGAAATGTGCCAGTGAGTCACAACCTACAGTATGAATAAACACTCGATCCCACACACGATTACTACAATAAGCAGGGTCATTCCAAAATTATTCTTTGCGATGAAATTGATTTTGAAACGTCAACTGCATATATGCGGTTTGCTCCTGTTTTAATCAAGAGAAACCCCTCCCCCTCTCTCTCTCTCTCTCTCTCTCTCTCTCTCTCTCTCTCTCTGTGTGTGTGTGTGTGCGTGCGTGCGTGCGTGTGTGTATCTGTTTTGGAAAAAGAGAGAACACATACCACATAATTAATCTTTCACCCACAAAACATTTTAACATACATCCTAAAGTTGATCTTTGTTACTGCACCTGATCAGACACTTTGTTTATCAGCGATATAATAGCCGCGTGTTTTAGATAACGTCGTCACAGTGAGAATGTGAACAGTTTAAAGTTTAATACTGATCAGTCGCATTTACTCGAGTCTGCTGGGTTTTTAAAGTCTATACATTTAACACCATGCCTGTCCTTCTCTCATAGTTCATCCCTGCTTAATGTAGGACTGATACCATCTCACAAGGTTACCATCTGCGGTGTATCCAGTCCCGTAAAGTGGACGTCAGTATATAAGTATTTACACGACGGCAGCCATCTTGGTCCAGGTCTGGCATAAGATAATGTACTCTTATATATATTTCTTTTGTACTATCTTATTAATTGTTTCACTTCTGTGTAACATACGTTTATGAATATGTATAGCGTGAAATATATGTGTACTATTAGGGTCGTATATAGACATGGAGGCTGTTTTATCACTAGTATTTTTCTTGTTGTCAATTACAGTTAAAATTGGCTCATTTTCTTCTGCTTTTAAAATTGCATGTTAATTAAAATTTCTGGATATATTTGTTTTGTTTTTAAATGATTATCCAGTTGTTGGAGACGTTGTTCAATTGTTTTATATATAAATGTTTATCATGTAATATTAAAAATATTACTGTGGTAATAATATTCATCCATAATTACTGTGGCAATTCCTGACCGCTTCTTTAATTATGATAGTATCATTAGATTTTTAATGTAGCTAGAGCTATATATATATATATATATTTGATTTAGTACTAATACTGTTTTCTTATATGTATCCTGCAATCACTGTAGGCATTGACAAGATAAGAAGACTAGACAGATTCCTATATTGCTTATTGGGGACGGAACTATTTTGTTCTAGTTTATGATAAAAAAAATGAATGTTGTAATTTTAAAAATTACTTATTCTTTACTAATAGTGGATTGTTTGAATTTTTAGAAACCTTTTTGAAGACTTTAATTTAAAAAAATAAATAAATCAATAGTTGATATTTATGAACTATTTTGGTGCATAGATACTGCAGGTGACAAGGCTTTGACCACGTGCTAACGGAACATTTTGAAATAAAATTGTTCATTTAATTAAGATTGCGTTTAATATGAACTGCATGATAAAGTAAATAACAGGTTAATGTCTTAAGATATCGCCTTTATCCTGTTTAGGTCCAATGGCGGCATTTACCATTCAAACATTCGCAGGATAAAGGTATATATACGGTATACATATATACTCTGTCAAAAAAGAATTGAATTGGCGAAATATTCATGGAATTATCTCTCTAATACAAAGTGGCATAATTTCGTTATTTATGATCGTATCACTGTAAAATTTGGCATGAGTATGTGACAATGTTCTTGCTATAGACTGATGGCAGTGGAGGCGTTTTCGTCACCAAACAGCGTCGCACGAGGGCGCTGAAATCAGTACCTTGTGTGGTCACCAGCAGCAGCAATCACTGTGCGACAGCCACTTGGCATAGACTGAATGAGTCTCTGAATCCGGGCACGTGGACTCCTAGCTCATTCTTCCTGCAGTGCATGCGACAATTGCGGAAGCGTCTGAGGCTCCGGGTCACGCCAGCGTACACGTCTGTCCAGTTCGTCCCATAGATGTTCAATGGGGTTGAGATCTGGCGATCTTGACTGCCATGGCAGCACATTAATGTTCTCATTATGTAGGGAATCCATTGTTACACGTGCCGTATGCAGACTGGCATTGTCCTGCTGAAAGAGTTCTCTCTGTTGATCCAAAATGGGAAGCATGTGACGGCAAAGAATTTCATCCCGGTAGCGTACATCTGTCAGGTTGCCTTGTACGAACACAAGTTCACTTCTACCAGTGTATGAGATGGCTCCCCACATCATGACACTCCCTCCACCGAATCGATCAACTTGGGCGACGCAGTTGTCGGCAAAACGTTCATTGCGGCATCTGCAAACACGTTGTCGTCCATCACGTCACTGTAGAAGGAAACGTGACTCGTCGCTGAATCATACTCGGCGCCAGTTTCCCAAGTTCCACCCCTGTACATTTGTGCACCAGCGAACACGTAAATGTTGATGTCGTAGGACGGGGCCAACATATGGTCTCCTAGCCCGTAAACCAGCTTTTCGAAGTCGGTTCCGAATGGTTTGTGCAGAAACCCTTCTCAAGCCAGGTATGCGTCCAGCAGTGTTCGTTGCTGTGGCAGTTCGGTGACGTAAGTGTAGAACCCGGATGTAGCGGTCTTGTGCTGCAGTTGTTATGCGAGGTCTTCCACTTCTGGGCCGGTCTTCAGCTGATTGAAACTGCT
>NC_054710.1:13367480-13372480 GCF_016097555.1 Gigantopelta aegis | reverse complement strand
TGGCCGCCATTGTAAGTCTTCACTAATCATTAAATATGCCGTACAACATTCTGAGACTTTAACCTTTGTCGAAAGTTTTAAACAAACATTGGGAACCATTGTGACGGAACATGCTCTGATCTTTTTCGTCTGTGGCGATGTTAATTGTTTTAGAGGGCCGTGTGCGGCTGGGTTACGTAATACCCCCGCGCGACGGTGGTCGAGCTGTTCCCAATACACACCCAGACTAGGTGTGGAGGCCATGTGGCCAGTGGTTACGTAATACCTCCGCGAGTTCTGTTTTACGACCTTGTATTCCTAGCGGAATGGCGACAGTAAGTCTGGTCATCTAAGAAAATATTCCGTCTTGGTCGCTATGGAAATATCCCATGATAGGGGGAGTACCGCGATGTGCCCCCAGGCGATATTCGGCTTTTGTAATAAATAGCTAGGATTTTAGATTTATCGGGGAGAAACATTGGAAGTATCCAGTGGAAACGGACGTCGTCCACTGAACGATCTATATAAGTTCAATCCGGACGTGGTAAATATGTTTTTCTGCTCTGTTGTATAACCTTGATGTGATTGATGTGACTTTAAATATTTTAATACTGTATTACACCAATATTATTTAGACGGTGCTGCCGGTAATCTGACGCAGTAAACCTGTAGGCTCACTATTCTAATATATATAAAGCTTAACCAGCCATCCTAGAGGACCTAGGTAAACTGTAGGTTATTGTCTTTATTGTGATAGGTACCAGTATTAATTCTGTATTACAAGGTTACTGAATGAGTAGATAAGGGTTAATTAAAAATTAACCAGTTAGGAATAGAGTTGTAATTCCTTTATTAATTAAGTTCCCCTGGAAGCGTTTCTCAAATATCACACGTGTGGGTGTTGTGCCACGGTGAAGTGATTAGAATACTGTATAAACCAGACACCTAGTGATTAACTAATTAAGTGATCAGTTCTGGGTTGTTACTATTTGTTGTTGTTAATTAACTACTGCGGCAGTACATTTGTCAGCGTAGATTATTAATACAGATTCCAAAGTGTATTGTGTTTTTGTTGTGTTTTCTAGTGAACTAAACGTGCTATATTATATACACTTTATATAAGATCTTATCTCTGTTCATACCTAGAGACGAGCCACGCGGGTACAACTGCCCGTTACAGAGAGATCTAATAGATATACAGTTAGAAGAGATATTTGGATAATCGTGTTTTATTCAGTTACGGATATTATAGGATCCCCGTGACAACCATAAACAATAATAAAGCGTGAAATGTGACCATGTGGGCGTGGCCAACATAGTGTCTTCCGTTTTTTTAATGGCGCCTTCATCGGTTTTCTTCATATTCTTTCAAGTGTTGAATACTAATCTTATGATTCAGTTGGCTTGATTTTCGTATAAATATAAAATATAAAAGCAGGTTTTTGGACTATCTCGCCATCACATATTTGTTCTTGACAGAGACGGCCATTTTGGAAGATGTCGAATTCGTAGTCATTTGCCTTTGCGCATCTACTTTTGTAAACCAAATATACATGTATGTATGTATGTATGCATGTATGTATGTGTGTGTGTGCGTGCGTGCGTGCGTGCGTGCGTGTGTGTGTAAACGGCATTGGTTATTCAAAATATATTTTTAATAATTATCTGTGATGAATCCTGCGCGTACTAAACATCGCATGTTACATCTCAAGGACCGATCAAGATTTCTAAGTGGTGTGCTGTTGGGTTTAACTATTCTTAGACAGAACATTGATCAATCGCTCTGTAGTCTATTGGGTATCTCATATGTTTTATATATATATTACAAAATCTGGTAACATTTATAGCTGTAGAAATTAAATGTTGAATGTCAGGCAAATCGTTGCTTTAATATTGGAGGAGCATTGTCCCTATGCTCTTCAACCCTGCTAATCCAGTCACTGTAGGCCTCCTTCTTGATGGTGGTTGTTAATGGTGTTATGTCTAGGGCTGACTAAGGTATATCCCTTTAAGCAAAGAAATTAAAAATAACAAACAATATATGCACTAATTAACAAAGAATGTATGTTTAGTTCAGTAGGGAATATTTGTTTTGTTGAAAGGGCAAATGTGATAAAATGTGGAATAGCACTTAATGAAGAATGACAACTCTATGTTTGTATAACATGACCAGCCTTGATGGTGTCGTGATTTCATGGTTAAGCCATCGGACATACGACTGGCAGGTACAGGGTTCGCAGCCCAGTACCGGCTCCCAACCAGAGCGAGTTTCAACTACTCAGTGGGTAGTTGTAAGACCCTCTTCTCTATCACTAACCACTAACAACTAACACATTGTCCTTGACAGACAGCCCACGTAGCTGATGTCTGTGCCCTGGACAGCGTGCTTGAACCTAAATTGGATATAAGCATCAAAATAAGTTGAAATGAAAGTGACGATCGTATAGGATGGTGACTAGTGACTGCAACTTTAAAGAGCTATAACTTTGTTACCGAACTTTGATTCAGGTATTCTCACAAAATCCATCATATTGACAACTTTGTTGTTGATTTTTAACTTAAACATTCGATCACGTATCATCAGTAGCATTCGATAACAGTAGTGATAATTTCACTGGTAGGAATCTAGTTGACGTCTTTAAATGATCACCACGGAGGGGCGAGACGCAACACAGTGGTAATGCACTCGCTTGATGACCGGTTGGTTTGGGATCGATTCCCGTCAGTGCGCCCTTTGGGCTATTTCTCGCTCCAGCCAGTGCACCACGACTGGTACATCAAAGACCGTGGGATGTGCTATCCTGTCTATGGGTTGGTGCATATAAATGATCACTTGCTGCTAATCGAAAAGAGTAGCCCATGAAATGGCGACAGAGAGTTTCCTCCCTCAATATTTGTGTGATCCTTAGCCATATGTTCCACGCCATATATCCGTTAATAAAATGTCTTGAGTACGTTGTTCAATAAAAAAATTCCTTCCTTGATCACCGCGGAGCATCCAATGAGATATTGTTAAATTGATCTTCCACCTGCCATTCCCACCCCTCCACCGCATACGGTCGTGGAAACAGACTAATCTTCATTAGGTTTGTAACAATGCTATTTATTTTTATTTTCAGACATGGCCCCGTGCATCCTCACAGACGACAAATCTCCTGCAGCCTCTCTGTTTGAAGATCTTTCACTGATCCGCGCGGACCCCCCTTCCGTGCGGACAAACACGTTTTGTTTGACGTGGTCTCCAAAATCCACATCGACGCCAACAACACAGATGATACTTTCATGTGTCCAAACTGCAGGGACGTGGTCGGTATCCCTGACAATAAACAACTTACATCGTCCTGGGCTTCACAGTTCAAACGAAATCTGGCACTCGTCGACGACCATTGTTCTCATCAAACAATTTACAAATACGTGAGTTTAAAAATAGAACTTTGTTGCGGGTAATAAAGATGCAAACTTTCAGCAGCCTTCCTTGATTCTCTATAACGTGGCACGAGTGTGCGTGCGTCTCTGTCTCTGCTCTCTCTCATCTCTCTCTCTCTCTCTCAATCTCTCTCTCTCAACTCTCTCTCTCTCATTGTGCGGGTGCGTGCCTGTGTTTGCCGTTTGTGTCTCTTTCGAGGAGAATGATGAAAATTTATCATTTAGTGTCAGACGGTAAAAATAACCTGTAAATGTGAAACCAACATATAATAACTCCAAGTGATCTTTAAAACTTACTACAATTAGATAAGTCAGTATTCATAAAAAAAAATACCTTAATGTTTACTTTACGAAATCTGAACAAAACTGTAATACGTGATCAGAGTCGTGTCTCTGCACAATGCAGAATCGAATAGGAATTTGGCAAAATAGTGGTTGATTCCACGAATATTTATTTAGTGTCTTGTCTATAGGAGGACGGCCACTCCCGAGGAGATCCTTTACTGGAGATTCAATCCCTCTTCCAACGCTACAGAGGAATGTCACTCCCAGACTAGTTTACTAAATCAAAACTAGCACTGAACAGAGCTCAATACAATAAGAAAAGCCGTGATGTCAAGCACTCAAACCCCCCCCCCCCCCCCCCCCCACTTTCACAAACACTTTGATGATCTATCATGTGGTCTGTGAACGGTGATAATATCCTCACCCCACAGGTGAGGAGAGAATGGTCCCTCGTTTACGAAAATCTTAAAAGTATTGCTTATAGAAACCCGTCTGTATGTAAAGTGCACTACATCCCTGAATTTCGTCCTTTACCTTCAGTCCTCGAAGCTTCAGTTACACACCTTCTAACATCACAGTACAGCTTGAATTTCTCCCCACCCGATTACACAAACTGAGACAACAGCAACTGGCTATTTAACTATAGTCAGTCCCATCATTCTCTGAAATGTGTGGGTTTTTTGGTGATAATTAAATGCTTTTGAAGTAAAAAGAACAACCATAAGTGGTTTGGAAATACAACAACAACTCTTTTGTATGCAATTAACAAAAACAATCGGCCCCAGAAATAAATACCATGTAGTAATTCCATGTAGGAAAGACCAATTCTCATCACCAGGTTAGAGCGCAATTGATTACTAATATACTCAGCGATGGGATGTCCCAAACATTGGTTAATTCTGACAATGCAGCGAAGGGATCATTTGTGATGCACATCCCACAGACGGAAACGTGAACATACCCAAGGCCTTTGACCAGCGATTGTCTGGTAAAGCATTAGATGGAACGATCAAGAAAACCCACAATCAGTTTAAATATATTCACCGCCCAGGGACCCAATGGAACATAAATTGATCCTGAAGCCAACAATGTCCCTCGCAGGACGTTTTTGGTTCGCTCATTTATGGAAGAAGAATGGCATCACCGATACCCGCTTTATGGGGAATTATATTAAAGCAACAACAATGGGTGCAGTTTCTGTATTATGACTGTTTTTAAGTGTCTAAGGATAATTCAGCCTCTTTTGTATGCACATTCCCACAGACCTAAATATTACTACGACCTTTGACCCTTGGTCCTAGCTGGAACGA
>NC_054710.1:13348082-13367280 GCF_016097555.1 Gigantopelta aegis | reverse complement strand
CATAGAAAGCAACCCAGATGTTCCAGCTATTTTCTTTATTTTCATATTAATAAAATAATTGTTTGCATTAGTTGTTAATGTTGAATTAGTCAGACAGAGAAATGCAATTGTTCTCAAAGTTCGAAATTGGGGTATTAAGGGTTTTTTATTCTTAATTTTGTTTAAGATCATGTCTTTGAACATATTTCTGGCAGATGACATTCTGTCGCCTTTGGGCATTTTGAGATATATTGCTTCAAATCAACCCCCTGTCCCTAATTTTTATTATTGAGGTGGGGGGGTTGTTTGGGGTGTTTTTATTTTTATCTTCTAATATTTGTTTTACCTGTTTTATTTTCTCATTGATAATACATGAACCCATCAATCTATAATATAATACGCAATGCCTTTTTAACAGCTTTCCATCGTTCTGACCGCTTCTCCTCTTTTGATTTGTACTGCCGACAGCCTTCTTTGTACTTAACCTATGCCGCAATTCGTAAGGATCGTTTTGCGCCCAGGTCCTGTCGACTGTCATACACACACCGTGTTAAATGTTGCACAGAAAGATGAATTCTATAAATACCCCCATCATAGAGGTCGTCATATTTGTTAATTAACACAGAAGTGGCTAAATAGACCTACACGGCTAATGAGGGCTGGCTATCTCCACGGTAGCTCGAGTACTCCAACTGTAAGAGAGCTAGACGGACATCTGGATGGTTATGACGCTCTCGTTACAGTCATAGACCAAGGTATGTAATTTTTTCGCAATCGGTGCGCACCAAACGGTAGTCAAAGATTTACGCTCTAATACAACAACAATCCTATGTTTGACATTAAATACCGTTACATCAATAATTTTCGAGTTCCCTGACAACACGTTTCACATAGAGTAATATGTGTATTTATTTATTTTTTAATTAAGGAACTTGAAAATTATCGATGTAAAACTATTTGATGTCAAAAGCAATAAAGTTCTCATTGCTAGACGAGAAAATAGGTAGGACAAAGCTGGGCATGAGTGATATAGAACTGTATATATACTGAACGTCAACAACAAAAAATAACGGTTATAGAACAGATCATGTGAAGAGAATGTCGATGATTTTCTGGTTGCACAAGAGGTCAAGTGTTGCTGCCTGATCTTTGGTCAATAGACCACAACTAGAAAACATATCTGAAGAATACTGTGTGTACACTGATAATCTTGCACTGCATTTGAAAATCCCATACTGTTTGGGCAATCTTGAATTATTTGTTTTCAAAATCAGATTCAAACTCTCGAATACAGAAATGTGCCCATGTGGACAGGGAGAAGAGACACCAACCCACTTCCTCCAGGATTGCAGCCAACACTAACAAACAAGAGACCAGATATGGCCTGCTTACGATCCCAGCCAGCACCAACAAACAAGAGAACATATATGGCCTGATTACGTATCCCAGCCAGCACCAACAAACAAGCGACCAGATATGGCCTAATTACGTATCCCCGGCAGAAAAATTACATGGCGACAAGAACACTGGCCAGTTCACCCTGATGTCGGGTAGAATCGGAAAAGCAACCTATTTACGACTCAACAGTCATGATATGGGGAAACAAACGAAGAAAAGAAGAAGAAGAAAACAAACAAACAAACGAAAGACCAGAATGGAATTGATGTCATCGGACATGGTCATTGGATACTTTCAGAGAAAAATGTTTGTACACCAGGCCATCAAGTGGTCCTCGTTTGAGAGATAATGTTGGATCTGCCGCCTGTAACGCATAAAGATATTATGCTGACAATGTTAATATACAATAGTATTTGGGAAAATGATGCTATAAGTACCACTAAACACAGTCCAGAATGGGAAAGACAAAAGACGATATATTTAGTTATAAAGATCCAAGCAGCAATGGTACTATAAGCAGATTCTGTACAGCAAGTATTGAAATCCTTCATTAAATATTTTGTACCCTAAAGCCCAAACGATAGCGGGTTCAAGGTGTTGATACAGTGACTACTAAGAGGAATATTACTTATACTTGTAACTTCGCTACAATCTAATCAAAATTAGCTCCACTATTACATGTGGATCTAAAGACAGCCAGTTGGAGCTCATGTCCACCAATCAAAACCTTACTTGCAGAATCCTGCCAGTGATTTAGAACTAACAACACTGCGTAGTCCCCAATGTCCCGGTAACATTTCGTCAGTAAATAATAATTTAAATATTGACCAATCACACTTCGCCTTTTATAACGTTATTTGGGAGCATACAAATTCTAAAAATATCGGGCGAGTCTATTTTAGTGGCCGCACTACAGCGAACCATACCAATACGTACGGGGTGGGTTATCAGTCTTCAATTTTACATTAAAAATTATTTATTTATTTATAAAATAAAAAAAAACTAAATCAGTCTTCAGTTTTACATTACAAATTATTTATTTTATAAAATAAAACATGTTTTAAGGCATTCGTAATTCACACGAAACATATCGTATACACTCAGGATAATTCGGAATGTTTTCAAATTATTTTTAAATCACTGGCAGGATTCTGCAAGTAAGGTTTTGATTGGTGGACATGAGCTCCAACTGGCTGTCTTTACATCAACATGTAATAGTATACTTAAATGTATATATTTCCAGTCTAGAATATTGACTGACACTTTACACAAAAAAAATCATATATATATACAAGCACACACACACACCCCATATATATATATATATATATATATATATATATATATACGCACACACACAGTCAAATATATATTCATTCAGCATTCATAGAAGTTATCTGTGATTAAAACGTACTAATATGACATTAGCAAATAATTACCACAAGTCTATTGGCCCTTAAGTCATTTTGTTGAGTACATTTCAAATATGGAAGTAATACTACTAAAGATAACTGTGTTTAAACCAAAATCTATTGATTGATATACTTTAAATTGCACACATATGTACTGACGTATCCTGGTAACCAGAGATTGGGCACAAGAGGACCTTGTCTTAATAAATATACCTCTTTGATCACAATACCAACTTTTATAATGCATGTCGCCCCATAACATTTGTAAAAACAGTGCCCTCTATCCCAACTCCTCCACCACCAATATAAAATCCTGGCTACCCTAATATATATATATATATATATCTATATATATCTATATATATATATATATATATATATATATATATATATATAAATATCTATATATATATATATATATATATATATATATATATATATATATATATATATATATATATATATATATATATATACACGCCGTTAAGGTTTGTGGACTAGTTGGTTATTGGCATGGATGGAAAAGAAATATTTAATGGCAAGCCAGCACATGATATTTTTAAACCATGCTTATCATATGTCCTCTTTGTGAGGTATTTCGACACTTGGTCTGTAAAATACAGAAGGAAAATTGTTATCAGCATAGTGGCTACTCCAACAAAACAGCGAGAAGGTATCGTTTATATGCACTTCCCCGTTGATAGGAAAGTGCATACCACAATCTCTAATGTACCACTCCTGGGCACTGGTTGAAGTAAGATAAAAGCCAATGGCTCCGCTAAGAGCAATCAATCATATATCCTATCGCATCTGTCTGTACCACTGAACTATGCTGGCATGTGTGATATACTGTATGCATGTACAGGAATGAATTACTTTACTAGTCTTATCACATATAAATTGCAAATACATTGCGGTGATTGTAGATTAAAAATAAGATACATTTTCAGGTATAGTTTCATGTTTTGATTGTCAATGTTTTGAAATCATTTTAATGCGTTCATTGAATAAAGATTGTTGGTTAAAATATTTATTAAACTATGTTTGTCTAATGCAGTAATAACAACAACAAGATGTTCATGGGTAAACTGGTTGCTTTATTCCCGGCATAAAAGCCCATTGCATTATACTGCCCATCAAAAAGATGCCGTAGGAATCTAAGCTCCCATCTATCTACTACATGTATATCTATATTCCTAAGACTAATCTTTACTAAACATTTTTTCATAACGTACATAATTAAACATAGAGAAGTACAAATATATATATATATATATATATATATACTACTAATAATAATATGGTGTGGGTGGGTGGGAGATTAAATATTCTTTATTCTATGCTAGCGCTAAATACCACAAGACTAAGCGCGGCAGTCGTGCTATCTTACATGTAGTTACCACGCCGTATACCAGGCCTCCGATTGGCTGCGTCTACAGTGTCCAAGATGTTACCAATGCCAGGACATCGCAGCTTCCCGCCATGCACCCGGCATCTGATTGGTTGGTTCTCATCTGACCCTGATTACTCTCGTGCCAGATGGTCGGTGACCGCACGCCGTTTAAACCGTAATGTTTATTTACTTACTTAAACTATGTTTGTCTAATGCAGTAATAACAACAACAAGATGTTCATGGGTAAACTGGTTGCTTTATTCCCGGCATAAAAGCCCATTGCATTATACTGCCCATGAAAAAGATGCCGTAGGAATCTAAGCTCCCAATCTACCCACAAACAAGTAGCCAGTAGGGGTACTTTAGAATTATTATTACGTTGTAGGACATAGTTTTTGTGTATATCTAAACTGTTATTCTATGGCATTAAAGGTAGAGATTTAACTAAAACAGTCATAGCGGCGAGTCGGGACTGGAACGGCACCTCCACGTAGGCCAGATAGGCATCACTTTTCCAATCACCTAACATTTTAATCCATTCAGTAGGCAGTCCAGCTTGAAGGGCCCAAGTTGCCCCACCCCTGTGAAATGAATGTCCGGTGTACTGATCCCCTGGATATCCAATATCCGTTAATACTTTCCTAAGTTTGCCCAAGAAGGAACTATATAGTAAGGGGCTAATTCTAGTGGACGTGTGGCTTAAGAAAGCTGGAGCATGACTGTTTGGTACGTTGGCCAAAGAGCAGGCTCACATCAGGGCAGATACCGCACACAGGGGGTGACTCGGCAAATAGGGGAGGGGTATAGAAAGGACCCGCTCCTTAAACTGTATAGTCTTTGTTAAGCGCACTGACATAACAGCTCCCCAGTGATAAAAGGTAAAGTCCGCCCTGGTTGGGTGGCGTAATTGATTAAAATCTTCGGACTTTTCCGGTAGTAAGTTAGATTTCCGTAGCAGTGCATAAAACGCCGTGAGACACACTGCCCAGAACATAGCATCATCCAAACATTGCATATCAAGCCTTTCATAAATTTGGCACAAAATAGCTGGGGTAATAGGTAGTTTTCTAGACACCGCATCACCCTTTTGTCGTTTGATGCTCGATAAGGTCGTTTTCAAAATATAGTTATCTTGCAGTGGGCTAGGAAACCCGCATTCCATATAAATGTGTTGAATAATATTAAGATATTGTTTGATAGACGAAAACTTCAGTGTTCGAGCTAGAAAGGTGGCTTATCTAGCCACGAGTACCGGTGACGCCGGCACTGGTTCATACCCTAATAGACAGCAAAACTTATAGTACGCTCGACGATGGGTGTCGTATGTCTTTTTGGTATTGTCCGAGAAGGCAGAAGCTCTGAAGTTTGCGAGTTCGCTATCCAATGCTTTCTCTAAAACCACTTGATCACCTGTGAAAGGAGAAAACTCAGAGTAGAAGAGGACATGTGATTGTATAATAAATGCACTGGTGTTATTGGCCGAACATGCGACAGCCCTACCATCTGGCTACACCAAATGAACACGTTTGTTGGGCAATGTATTCTAGATATTAAATCCGCTACAATATTTAGTTTTCCCTGGATATGTATAGCTTTTACATTAAAGTTGTTTAACGATGACAACCAAAATAACTCCCTTAGAGCATGCATAGTATTAGGGTTCTTTGAAGTTCCTTAATTTATTGCCGCTCTTGCAGTAACACTGTCTGTGTATATTATCACCCGCTTATTGTGCTACAGGTGGCCCCACCTTCGGGCTGAGAACAGTACTGCTAGGATTTCCTCATTGTTTATATGGAGTGTGGAAGCTACTGGGAAATCTTTGTGAAAGTTTACGTAAAACCAGTCGTTATTATATGTTCCACCACATCCCTCCAAACAAGAATCCGTGTGCACTGTTATTACCGCTTTATTGTCCAGGAAAAAACTCTTCCCATTAAAACGTTTTAAAAACTGTTCCCACCAAGTAATATCGCGCCGAAATTCATCACTTAAAATTGCCTTGTGATGAGGTTGCTGCATATTTGAGATAGCGTCGAGAATGCGCCGAAGGAATGTTCTCCCCCCGCGGACCACGTTGCCTGCAAAGTTGAGTTTTCCTGCCAAACTCTGTAGTTGCCTTTTTGTTGCTCTTTTCTTGTTAAAGAAGTCACTGAGCAACTGCTGAAGTTCCTCAATTTTTGCGCCATGTAACTCCATAGTGAGGGTTTTAGAGTCGAGAACAATGCCAAGGAAAGTTATACATTGGGTGGGACTAACAACTTTTCTCCAGTTTATCAGAAATCCCAGTTTGCGAAGGAGGGCTAGGAGGATGTTTAAGGCTTCTTTACATTCGTTGTACGTTTCGCAAATTAAAAGAAAATCGTCCAGATAGCATACAGATCCTGTATATCCTTTTTTGATCATCATGCGCCGTACGGACAGGGTGATACGATGGATACGATGGAATATTCCAGGTGACGCACTGCTGCCAAAGGGTAGACGAGTGTCATACATATAGGTGGTATGACAGTCGCCTGAAAACTTCCATTTTAAACCTGTTGCAGAATAACATTCTCGGTGTATCGGAACTGAACGGTATGCTGCTTTTAAATCGACTTTTGCCATAAAAGAGTTTTGTTTTATTTCTTTAGTAGCTTGTTCAACTGTTTGGAAAGTTTGTTTTGCTATTGTGACATAATCATTGACAGCATTTCCTAGAGGTCTTGAACAGTCATGAATAATGCGTATTTCTGTTGTGCCAGGTTTTGATATGGCTTCCAGGGCACTCACTATAATAGGTTTCACCTCTGCCAGTTCAGTGTTTATTTGTGCTTCAACTGCCAGTCTGTTGCTAGTCGCCGATTCGTAGTTTTCACAGTTGACATTTTTATGTGTTGACCCCACGTCTGTAATCCTGAAGCCATTGCGAATACCCTCAATAATAAAATCCTTATCTGCATCGTTCTCGAGTTCTGTGTCCCACACATCTAAACAATTACGTAATTGACAGACATTTAATGCTGGATCCGCGGGGTTAATGCGTTTTTTTGGCTCGGCATTTCCAGTGTACTGTGGTCGTAAAGAATCTCCCACACGTGCATGCGTCGCCATCTTGTTCCGCAATATTATTGTAGACAGATGTTGGGAATCTGCACCCCAGGGAAATTTATAATTCACCTGCAGATATCTGTATTCTCTGTCATACAGTAACACAGAGGGCCATTCAAAGCGTTCCGCGAACTCGAATATTTTTACTGTATATGCCATGTAATTGTCCATCTCAAGACCAGATAATTTCCTCTCGTTTTTCAAGGCATACATAATTTGGCGGCGGCCCCCCATTGTTCTAGCGTCACCGATTCTAGGCGGGGTCGTTTGGGTCCTGCCTCAAGAACAATTCTAGAGCCGTTTTGGGTTGAAAGAATTTATTCATTTTTTATAGTGATTGATGGCTTGATGAAGTCTATAATTTCTAAAGGTTTCTCACCTTTATCCATTCGAAGGAACACGGTGGGATCTTGATCCATTCTGCCAACTGCTGATGTGTCCATTACTGGTGTCTGTCCGGTTTGAGAAGGTTGTTGCTGTTGTTGTGGTCGAACGTCAACCCCGTTGCCATTCGAGACATAGCTTCCATGTTGTCCAGAGCCGATCTTAGTAAGTCTTGCTGGGGCTCTCCACTTGAAGGTGGTGTCTTCTTGCAAAATGCCTTAACGCCCACCTTTAGTAAGATGGCTTGTCCCATGGTCAAACCGACACTGTCTATCATCGTATCCGTCATGTACTGCATTACGCGAAATTCAGCACAACCAATCTGCTCCAGCTTGTCAAGGCTGTCTGCCTTAAGCCCCAATGAATGTGGCCATTCACTAAATTCTAAATCATCCACCATGTTGATTAAAATTAAAAATAAAGTAAACTCAGATTAAATATTCTTCATTCTATGCTAGCGCTAAATACCACAAGACTAAGCGCGGCAGTCGTGCTATCTTACATGTAGTTACCACGCCGTATACCAGGCCTCCGATTGGCTGCGTCTACAGTGTCCAAGATGTTACCAATGCCAGGACATCGCAGCTTCCCGCCCTGCACCCGGCATCTGATTGGCTGGTTCTCATCTGACCATGATTGCCCTCGTGCCAGATGGTCGGTGACCGCAAGCCGTTTGAACCGTAATTAGTGTTTAATTACTTACTTTAAATTAATATGGCTCAATCTAGTCAGGATAGTTTCGCCTGCGAAGTATGTTCAAAGCATTTTGCACATCGCGCTAATTTGAAAAGACGCATGTTAATACACACAGGTGAAAAACCGTTTCCATGCGACGTCTGTTCGAAGCGGTTCGCGCGCCATTCGCACGTGCAGTCTCACATGTTAATTCACACTGGCGAAAAACCATTTCAATGCGACGTCTGCTCAAAGGGTTTCGCACACAGAGTGCAGCTCAAAACTCACATGTTTGAGCATGCCGGCAAGCTTTACACATGCGACTTGTGCTCAAAGGAATGCACCCGGCTCTCAAGTCTGAAGTCGCACATGATGTTTATTCACAATGTTGGAGAGAAAACGTTTATGTGTACGTGCATCGTTTGTTCTAGACGGTTCACACACCAATCGCACCTCAACAGACATATGGCGGTCCATTCCGGCGAAAGAGCGTACCCCTGTGACATTTGCTCTAAACGTGTTACAAGGAGTTCTCATGTTACGAGACACAGCTTGATACATTTCCGAACATCACCAGCCAGGTAAAATTGTATATACATGTGACTGTATGTCATTAAAGGCATATTGTCACAGACCACTGACATATTTGATGGTCTATCAAAGTATTACCTGAACAACAATAATTTGATTTGTTCCTAAACGTACTTTATTCAACCAACTTCAATAACCACCATACTCCATTTATTAATGATATTTTGTAAAATTTATTGAATTATGGCAATGGTCCATAATTCAAAAACTAAAATTGTCGAAAGGGTTGACATGAATTTCACTCCATCATGGTTCAGTTCAGATGATGCGATAACTAGATTTGGTTTCCAACAATTAATGTAATTTTTATTTATTATCCATTTTTAAATAATTAAGTCCGTGACAGTATGCCTTTAAGTGGCAGTCCCATGTATACATGAAAATCCAGGTAGGCCTACATATTGTTTGTAGGTTTGTAGGAATGGGGTTTGGACCGGAAGGAGTGTCCCGTGGCTCCTCATTTGAGGACCCCACATTTCAAAATCTTAGCCAACCAATGTCAGTTCACGTGATTTGTACCTATAGTCCTTCCCATAGGGAACACATTTTTTATTACAAGTTATTTATTTTTGAGCCGCTTATTTTATTAATTGCACACATAAATAGTTGGGGGGATGGGTAGGTTGTGTGTGTTTTTTGTTGTTTCCAAAACACTTTTACTTTTCTTCTTACGTCAAACCAAACTGAAATTAAAAAAAAAAAAAAAAAAAAAGGTTGCAGGAGGATGGGATGGGGCGGACTATATGTAACCGATTGTTCAGGTATGTGAATTATACTTGTACGTGAATAACCATTTGATAACTACGTGCTGCACATCAGTCTCCAAAATCCAGACATTATATAATAGATGCATTTTTAGAATACGTGAATAAAAGTTTGGTTATTCAATACGTTTGCTATTTTTAAAATTTAGAACGTAAGTATTCATCAGTTGACGTGAATATGAAGTTGGTTAACTAACACATGAACAAAACGACGGTTCGTGTGTCCTAATATATAACTAGCCCGAATAGTCTCACTGTAAGAGAGCTAGACGGACATTTGGAAGGTTATACCCACTTATTAATCAGAGACCAAGCCCGAGTATGACTGTAAGAGAGCTAGATTGTGGTTATCCAAACACTGCATAGTTGTGGTTGTCCAAACACTGCATAGTTATGATTGTTCAAACACTGCATAGTTGTGATTGTGGAAACACTGCATAGATGTGATTGTGCAAACACTGCATAGTTGTGATTGTGCAAACACTGCATAGTTATGAGTGTTCAAACACTGCATAGTTATGATTGTTCTCATTAGCGTACCAGACTAAAGATTGTTTGTTTAATCTTTGACCCGACATACATGTATACCTACATGCATGCATGCACAGTTGGGGGGGGGGGGGGGGGGGGGGTCTAGTCTATTGTGAGCGAATTTTAGAGTGGGGGTCGAGATATGTTAGTTAGGAAATAGCATTAAAAAATAAGAAAATGTGTTTCACCTGGGGTGGGCGAGGCTAAATTCGACCCCTGATGCATAAATTAATAAAGAACCTTTCTTGTCTTTTTTTTTTACACACCATAAACATTTAACACAGATGTCATAAATTCGGGAGACACACCCATAATCGCATAGTGAAGTGGGTGAAACTCATTGATCCTAGCGGTACACTCACTCTGGGTTGGAGCCGGTACTGGCATGAAAAAATCCTCCATTGCCCCAGGTGGGATACGAACCCCGTACCTACCAGCCTAAAGTCAGATGGCATAACCACTACACCACTGAGGCCGGTTACATAAAGAACTTAAGCATGCGCACAGATACTCGGTTATTTTTACCATGACTAAAATCATTTTCTCAATCGCGTATTATTATTGTTATTTTAAAGCTTTAACACACAAGTCAAGATGGCAATGTTGACTATATTAATTGCATAAATAACAGTTTATGTCTCTATACATACTTGATTTAAACTAATGTGTTGTGTTGTGTCTATTGTCAATATATACTCTTCAAAAAAGTAGGGGAACTCTAATAAGAATTTACAATTGCCAAAATTGTAAGGTATATTAGCTGTGGGGAATGGTTATATGATAATAGTGAATTAATTGGGCAAACATTACAACCGGCAGTTCAGTATTACAGTAGGTTTTATGACCACCAAAGATCTTGAAGGACGATTGGGGTCAGAAGTCAAATTTGAAAGTTAACGTGGGTTTTTTATCAGTAAATCGCAAATTCAAATAAAAATTACTAAAAACAAAACAATAACAACTGGATCATCAACAGAATGAAAGAGATTGACAGAAATAATGATCGACAGTGATTAATGGACCTTCCTGGAAATTGTCAAAATCGAAAATGACACCCCACGCACGTGTACGGGGCAACTGCGTGATGCTTGTGAAAACAATGGAATGTGTTTCGGTATGTTGATAAACAGACCTGCACGTTCTTTACTAGGATGTCCAATAGTTGATATTAACATTTATATTTCAGGTTCCCCTACCTTTTTTTGAAGATTATACGCACACACACGCGCACACACACACATTCGCGCACGCACACACACACACACACACACACACACACACACATACACATATATATGTATATGTATATATACATATATATATATATATATATATACATTTGTATGTGTGTGTGTGTGTGTATATATATGTACCAGTGATTTTCAGTATCGTCAATATCATATATTAGGAATCAGAATTGCATTATGCGAGGGTAACAATCTCTGTATCATATACTTGATTCAAACTAATGTATTGTTTTGTGGGTGGTGTCTGTTGTCAAAATATGTTTTAAAAATAAATAAATAAATAATATATATATATATATATATACACACACACACATACACACACACACACACACACACACATACACACACATACACACATACACACACACACACACACATATATATATGGGGGTGGGGAGAATTATGTCAGTTGTAGCCCCAGAACAGCAGGATTCTTTTGACGCCCACCAATCCAGTCCCAGCGATAGGTAACTAGCATGGGCAGACAAAGAGGATATAACTCACGACATGTCTTCTGTCAATTAGGGTAGACTGGGCTCAATAGCTTTGATAAGCAACCAATCTAGGAGAAGGTCACTTCCTATTGAAAACTCTGGAAGAATGGGCTCATTGTTCAAATTCAAAACCCTCGGTTCCGCAAACATGGAATATTTTGGATTTTAGGTGCATAATATGAGTCTGATGTGTCTTCATGGAATTTGCTTTGACAACCTAATTCTATAAATGAAAAAATCCTCTTTATGAGCTAGTTAATAACTTAAGTTATATTCTATTTTGCAATTATTTGAAAAGGAAAGTCCAGTTATATAATAAACAAACCAAAAAAAACATGTTTTTTGGCATCTGGGTTTCCGGCAGAAATTACACAAACATACAAATATGTCTTTGTCTACATATCTTTGTTGTTAATCAGGACTCCATATAAATGTTTTAATCTCCTCGTTGATTTGTGCAGCATACAGTTTATCCCGGTCACAACAGACTGCCCATGGTTGTTTTAGTCCATCGTTGTGTGTAATGACGTCACGGAGAATCTCACCATCACGTGACAACTGAACAATGGCATTTCTTTTGTAATCACATACATAAACAAACTCCTCAATGTCAGATGTAACACCGCGCAGGTACTGCAGCCATGTTGAATCACGTGCCACCCAGGTGACTTTTTCTGATGACGTCACACATGTCAAGCTCTGGTCTTTCTGCGATACAACAACCAGAGAGTCGCCCTTCGTCGTTAGCCAATCTGGGATGGGGATCACACTTTTGTGGAGCGACCGAAGCACATTTCTTTTTTGGTCCAGTATATCCACACATCCGTACCACCAAACACTGACCGCCATATTATCCCCAGGTAGCACAGATATGTAGTAATATTCTTTCTCAGTTGTCACCGACTTGATCAGTTTTATCCCATCCTTTATGTGTAGATATAATATTACTTGATCTTGTGGTAGAGTCACCACAACCAGCTGCTGATCGCAAGGTATTCTTATATGCCCCATCCCACAGACAGGACAGCATATACCACGGTTTTGGCATAGCATTCGTGGTACACCAGATGAAACGAGAAATAACCCAACTGGGTCACCGACGGGGATCGATCCTAGATCGGCCGCGCATCATGCTAGCACTTTACCACTGGGCTAAGTCTCGCCCCGCAACTGTTAATGTCGTTCTGACAAATGTGGCATTAACTTTTTATATAAAATGTTGTTTCGTGTGAACAGTAATTTAAACTAGTGTCAATTTATCAACAAGTACTTCCTTGACACATGCGCGGAGTCCTCCTAAAATCAGGATAACCATTACTGTGTGGAACTCGGATAGTCAAAGACGCTTCCAATTATGTCTAAAACGAGTAACTTAACACCCATTCAAAAGCAGTATTTTAAAGTTGGGAGGTTATAGTGTTTATATTCATGATGTATGTGTTGATTGAAACACTGTGTGCTGAAGTTATAGTCACACATGTTACTGTAACTTACTGTTGTCATCAATGTAATTTAATTTCGTGGCATACACCCGGTAGGGTCAATGTTAAGTTTGGCTCCAGCCAAATATTTTTATTTCTCCATTTTCCTGGGTGACATAAAGTTTGTCTTGAGCAAAACAGAGATACAGAGGTTGTTTTAGGCCGTCCTTCTGTGTGATGACGTTACGAATAACCTCCCCGTCACGTGACAGCTGAACAATGGCATCTCTACCGTAATCACAGACATAAACAAGCTCCTCAGTGTCACATGCAACACCAAGCAGCCGATGAAACCTTGCTGAATCACGTGATACCCACATGACTTGTCGTGATGACGACACGCATGTGACAATGTTACTTGTATTTGATACAACAACTAGAGTGTCGCCCTTCACTGTTAGAGACAAGGGGTTGGCGATCACGTTGTTAGGAATAGACCGTATGACGTCACATCTTTGGTTTAGTATGTCCACACACCCAGACGACCCTCCAGTCACAGCCATGTTGTCATCAGGCAATACGGCTATGCCGTAGTATTTTGTCTTGTTTGTCATCGTCTTCATCAGGTGTATGTCATCTTGTACATTCAGATATAATAGTTTGCGTTCTTCTGGCAGGGTGACGAGCACCTGGTGGTCACGTGTCTTAGCAAGGTCGCCTGGTCTGCTAGTGGTTCTGTAGAGACTCTGAACCGTTTTGTGTTGAGAGGAAAATGATTTTACACATTTGTTTGGCCAGTCAGCAACAATGATCTTGTTTGAGTCGTGCCCTTCTAACACTAGGATAGATGATAAGTCTGGCCGTTTTGTATCGGATTGCAGTTTTGTGTTTATCGTCTGTTCATGCTTTAACCTATCCGACTTCCGCTTTATCTCGACGTCTGGTTGAAATATCGAAATCGGTAAATATATTGTGTGTGTTATCTTGATAGATTGTACGTCAGGTCTCGAAATTCTCCCAATCTCCGCAGAAAACGTTTTGCTTCCTGTTGTTTCAGGTTCAACTAAAGTTATTGCCAAATCAGGAAATTCAGGACGTGGTGTGGCTAAATAGTCAGTTGTTATCTTTTGTATTTTTGAAAATTTGGAAAGATGTCTTTTCATATCAGAAAGTGACGCAGATCTGAGGAGATTTTCGCCCAATTTCAGACATTCTTTAATTTCGTCTATCAGTCTGTTAACATCAGTGAACAATTCAACAATTCCGTTATTAACAGATTGACGATATGTTTCCAGTTCTGAGTTCCTTTTTTCCATTTCAGTGCGGACTGCTGTTGTGAACTCCGCAATCAGTTCATCTCCTTGTCTCTGCATCTGAGCCGCAGTCTGTGTCGCGCTGACGTCGACGCTTCGCTGTAGTCTCTCAATGTCTGACGTCATCTGGTGTTCTATAAAATGACTGAACTTCTTTATCGTTTCACAGGAAGATTCAATTACCAGTCTATTTGGGTCTTGTTGAGTTGTTGCTCTTGGGTCGCCACCTACTCAATAAACAAAAGAACAAAGTTAAAGGGCAATACAAATAGAGTAGGCCATTTACAGTTTGAAGTGAAATGGCGTATCTGAAGATGATAATGTATTTTTAAATGAGGCTGAATTATCCTAGACACTGGTTTTACTTTTATACAACATACACAAACAGTCATAAATACAGAGACTGCACCCAGATGCAATGTATTCACGTTGTTGTTGTGTTAACGTCAGTCCCTTAATGGTGGTCATACCCTGATGCCATCTTTCGATGACTGGGGGACAGATACATATGTAAGGGACATTGTTTGCTCGGTGAATTTGTGTTTTATGCTCCCTTGAAGTGTTTCCGTTGCAGGATTGAACCACCTCAGCGGACCCATTCAACTGATTGGAGTTTTTCTCGTTCCAACTAGTGCACCACAACTGGTCAAAGAGAGAGAGAGAGAGAGAGAGAGAGAGAGAGAGAGAGAGAGAGAGAGAGAGAGAGAGAGAGAGAGAGAGAGAGAGAGAGAGAGAGAGAGAGATAGAGAGGGGGGATACACACGCACACTTGCCAGTTATAACATCGAGGAAGGCTACTGAAAGTTTGCATCTTTATTAAGGCAACAAATTCTATTTTTAACTCACATATTTTAATTTGTTTGATGAGACCAATGGCGTCCACAAGTGCCAGATTTCGTTTGAACTGTGAAGCCCAAGACGATGTAGGCTGTGTGCTGTCAGGTATACCGACCACGTCTCTGCAGTTTGGACACACGAAAGTATCATCTGTGTTGTTGGCGTCGATGTGATTTTGGAGACACGTCAAACAATACGTGTGTCCACACGGAAGTCCGCGCGGATCAGTGACGACCTCCAAACAGATGTTGCAGGAGATTGACTCGTCTGTGGAGGACGCTGTGGCCATGTCTGAAAAGAAAAATAAGTAACATTGTTACACACCTAATGAAGATTATTCTGTTTACACGACCGTATCTAGTGGGGTGGAGGGGTGGGGATGGAAAGTGGGAGATCGATTTAACGACAGACTCAACACATTTTATTTACGGGTATATGGTGACGGACATATGGTTATGGCTCACACTGATATTCAGGGAGGAAACCCGCTGTCGCCACTTCATGGGCTACTCTTTTCGATTAGCAGCAAGGGTTCTTTTATATGCACCACCCCATAGACAGGATAGCACATACCTCGGCCTTTGATGTACCAGTCGTGGTTCACTTGCTGGAGCGAAAAATAGCCCAATGGGCACACTGACGGGGATCGATCCCAAGCAAACCGCTCATCAAGCGAGCAGTTTACCACTGGGTTGCGTCTCGCCCCTCCGTGGTGATCACTGAAATTAATTCTTACACGATCGAATCAACAAAAACGTGGTCACGTGGTCCTCGTTTGAGAGATAATGTTGGATCTGCCGTCTGTAACGAATAAAGATATTATGCTGACAATGTTTAATTATAAAGATCCAAGCAGCAATGGTCCTATAAGCAGATTCTGTACAGCAAGTACATAGTGTGTACCCTAAAGCTCAAACGGTAGCGGGTCTAAAGTGTTGATACAGTGACTACTAAGAGGAATATTACTTACACTTGTAATACTGCGCTAGACATAACACCATTAACAACGACCACCAAGAAGAATGCCTACAGCCACTGGATTAGCAGGGTTGGAGAGCATGGGGAAAATGCTCCTCCAATATTAAATACGCCGATGTTTACTCGTAAAACAACAAACACAGTGAGTTAGTTGTCAGTGGTTAGTGAGCTGCCAGCCCTGTGTCCGGTTCGGTTACACAAACAGAAAGTTGCCATTCTTCATTAAGTGCTATTGCACATTTTATCAGAAAGTTGTCATTCCACATTTTATCACATTTGCCCTTTCAACAAAACAAATATTCCTTACTGAACCAAACATACATTCTTTGTTATTTAGTGCATATATTGTTTGTTATTTTTAATTTTCTTTGCTTAACTTAGCCTAGGTATTTTGATATGCATATAATTCCAATTTATATATACCCTTTCGTTATAAATGTTTGGATTGGTCCAAATCATATCATCTAACTTAAGAAAATAAACCCCTGATGTTCATAACTGCATGAATCTCAAATTTGCACTACTTTCGGCAATGCACAGAAAGCAAAAGAGATTATTGCAGCTATTTTCTTTATTTCAGATTAATATAAAGACTGTTTACATTAGTTGTTAATGTTGAATTAGTCCAACAGAGAAATGGGCATTTTGAGATATATTGATTGAAATCAACCCCCTGTCCCCAATTTTTATTATTATGTTTTTTTTTAACTTCTATAAATTCTATAAATACACCATCATAGAGGTCGTCATATTTTTTCATTAACATAGAAGTGGATAAATAGACCTACACGGCTAATCAGGGATGGCTATGTCCACGGTAGCTCGAGTACTCTGACTGTAAGAGAGCTAGACAGACACTGGACGGTTATGACGCTCTCGTTACAGTCAGAGCCCACCAAAGGGTAGTAAAAGATTTCCACTCTAATACAACAACAATCCTATGTTTGACATTAAATACTGTTACATCCATAATTTTCGAGTTCCCTGGCAACACATGTTTCACATAGTAATCACTAATACACACACTACAGGAAGAAACCCTTCAGCAACTATGTATTTAATCAGAACATTACTGAAAGGGGGTGATATGGGGTTTCTTTCATAGTGTGTGTATTAGTGATTAATATGTGGATTTTTTTTAATTAAGGAATTTGGACGTTATCGATGTAAAGGTATTTGATGTCAGAAAGCAATACAGTTCTCATGGCTAGACAGGACAATAGGTAGCACAAAGCTGGGCATGAGTGATATAGAACTGCATATATATTGCACTTCAACAACAAAAAATAACGGTTATAGGAAAAATCATGTGAAGAGAATGCCGATGATTTTCTGATCGCGCATGATGTCAAGTGTCGCTTCCTGATCGTTGGTCAATAGACCACAACAAGAAAAAAATATCTGAAGAATACTGGGTGTACACTGATAATCTTGCACTGCATTCGAAAATCTGATAATGTTTCGGCAATCTTGAATCATTTGTTTTTAAAATCAGACTCAAACTCTCGAATAGAGAAATGTGCCAATGTCGCCAGGGAGAAGACACAACAACCCACTTCCTCCAGCACTGCAGCCAGCACAAACAAACAAGAGACCAGATATGGCCTGCTTACGTATCCCCGGCAGAAAAATTACATGGCAACAAGAAGACTGGCCAGTTCACCCTGATGTCGGGCAGAATCGTTTAGTTTGGAAAAGCAATCTATTTAGGACTCAACAGTCATGATTAGGGGAAACGAAACGAAGAAAAGAAGAAGAAAAAAAAACCCGAAAGACCACCATGGAACTGCTGTCATCGGACATTGTCATTTGGATTACTTTAAACAGATACATGTTTGTACACCAGGCCACCAAGTGGTCCTCATTTGAGAGATAATGTTGGGTCAGCCGTCTGTAACGAATAAATATATTATTCTGACAATGTTGGTTTTCACCTTTCCAGAAACGAAATTATTGTTTAGATAAACATGGTGGCACTACTTTACACAGTATTGAATGACACAACCTGGAAAATAGTCACGGTCTTCTTAAACATCCTTTGTAAGAGCTCGCATTTTCACGGTTGCTAATATACAATAGTATTTGGAAAAAATGTTCCTATAAGTATCACTAGACACAGTCCAGAATGGGAAAGACAAAAGACGAGCTATTTAGTTATAAAGATCCAAGCAGCAATGGTCCTATAAGCAGATTCTGTACAGCAAGTACTGAAATCCTTCATTACATATTGTGTACCCTAAAGCCCAAACAATAGCGGCTCTAAAGTGTTGATACAGTGACTCTAAAGTGTTGATACAGTGACTACTAAGAGGAATATTACTTATACTTGTAGTACTGCTCCAGACATATGCCATTAACAACCACCATCAACAAGAAGGCCTACAGCCACTGTATTAGTAGGGTTGCAGAGCATGGGGACAATGTTCCTCCAAATCACACCTCCTGTTTCCCACCACATTTTATATTTGCCTGTCGCCCCATAACATGCGTTAAATCTGGAATTAACACACAATGTGGTTGCCCTTCCCAGATGTTTGGACCCCAACATACAATACGCTAATGTTTACTTCTAAAACAATAAATTGCAACATATTCTACATTAATTTCTACAGTTATAAATTTCACCAAATCTGTTTAAAATATAAAACTCCGTAGACTACATAGTGACTTATCGATGTTCGGTCTAA
>NC_054710.1:13323082-13343082 GCF_016097555.1 Gigantopelta aegis | reverse complement strand
TATAAACAGTCCCACCTTCCCAGTAAACATTTCAAAATAATAAGAATGATCAACAACTAATTTATTGTGTGGCCTTAATTATGTACTCTACGTAGGTTAAACACGCACATGACATATATGTTGATAATTGCTTATTTGTTACTATCAATTGTATATTTAATCATTTAATTCCATATTAAGTATTGCTAACGATTACTTATAGACGTAATGATTTTCATTATATACACATCGCTTAATATGAGATATCTATCAACCTTGTATATGTACTTGTGCGTATAAATTAAAACAAATAATGAACGCACTAGCTCAGGAATAGTTTAAATGTATTTTTACATGTATAATATTTTCTAATTTGTTGTAAGAATTCAGAAATGATTTAAATAGACCGGTGCAATATTCATTCTCATTGTACCAGCGGCATCACCACAAGAGTAACAAGAGACACTGTAGGCCCAGTTTGACAGTGAGGAGGGCGTATCAGAGGATGATTGTATTTCAACAGCTTCATTATTAAAACTATACTCGAGGCTGTAGGTTCGAAGAAAAAGTCGGTTAGCTAATGTTCAACATCTCTGTATATTGAACAAGTGAGAACCCTATTAACGTGCCCATATACGGACACAGACGACAATTAATTACGCTATATCTTTCAATATAGCGTTAGGGGCTAAAACAATTTTATTAATATCAGCAGACCCATGGACCGTTTTATGTACCTATGCCTTCCTGGGGGAAACATAGCCTGAAAAGGACAACCCTGTTGTCAAGCTATTTCTCCCAGGATATTGGTTTAAACAAACACACCCACCTGGCCGGAGTACACCACAAAGAGGTCATTATATGATCCCATATCACCTCTTTTCTATCAGGTCTTCCTACATAGGTTATTATACGACCCCATATCACTCCTTTTCTATCGGGTCTTGCTACAGAGAGGTCATTATACGACCCCATATTTTCTAAGAGGTCATTATGTGACCCAGTATCAGCCCTTTCCTATCGGGTCTTCCTGTAACAGGGTTCAAAGGACGAAAACAACACGTCACGACGTTTGGAAATGATTTACTTCATAAACAGTTCATTATGACATTGCAAACAACGCCCTGCAAGAATAAAATATACAATATATAACAGGCGTTCATTATAAATAATGACATGTATGCGTCATAAAAATCATTGTCATAAAAATAGTTCGATCATACATGTCAATCACAATATCATAAAAATATGTCCATCACAGCTCATCAATATTAAAAAAATATATATTAACATTTCAATTCGTATCCCATTAATGTCACGGTTATAAGTAACATCTACTAAAATATAATATCTTCCTAATCAAACAATCTGTTTGATTAAACTAAACCTGAATAACCTTTTGGTCCACACCTACATGTATATGATAGATATCGGGATAATTAATTCCAAGAGGAGGTAATTTCAAGAATAACAAATGGTTGAGATTTAGTGAAGACATTAACCTAATTGACTTAAAATAAATTACTGTGGAATGTTGTCAGAATAAAAAAATACTTTACTATATTAAATATTACAATTATGTTATAATGAGGTTTAAGATTAATAATTAATTGAAATAACTGCTTGATTACTAACTAACTATGTCATACCCTGTATGTGGTACACGAGCGTAAACAATGCCGGTGGTCAACAAGACAGTGTGTGAAAACCTGGGGAATAAATTATAAACTATTAAGCATCATAAACTACAGATGCTTACGAACCTGCAACAAAATAAAACATTGGCACAGCATACACTCATAAATCATACACGCATATCTTCGTACAATTATGATAGTGGAAATATTAAAATAAGTTGATGTTTAAAATACAAACATATCTTTACGCTGAAGAATTAAGTGTTATTGATATAATATATTTATATGATTCCTTTTTAGAAATAATTTAAAACATTTAGTAGTTTGTTATACTTAGTCGTAGAACTCCTAGAACTTGCATAATTAGTTATATTATTATCAAAACAATGTAATCATTTATCTGCATTAATTCGCTAGTATGTGAGCAATATATTTATATATATTATTAATAATGTTTAACTAAAAGAAAGAAATTAATTTGTACCTATAATGTATTCTGATCTGTCGCCTGTCAAAACCCGTCAAACATGTCTGCTGTTCATGTAGTGTGTGCACGTGAAAAACATGCAGTGCTATTAGCCAATCAGATAAAGGGTACCTGACTGAGAAAACTAATAGAATAAATACTATTTGGCAGACAACAATATCTGACAAATACCTGCGAAATATTAAAATAACAAATTACATATTTACACAATATTAAAACATCATCTGCCACACACTTCCCCCCGACCGTGAAATGACGTCCTCGTCATTTAACACTACCGCTGACCAAACTTAAAATAGCATGGCCAACATCTGACGGTGTTGTAAACACCCCCTCAGCTTGAAGAGATCTGAGGTAATTGGCACGTACATACCAGTCAGGTTGTGACACTGCTGAAAAGACATAATCTCCTCCAGTCATCCACGTAGGCTCTGTGCGTCGTCGGCTCGACCGCCGAGGTTGGGGCATAGGTGGAGTATCTCTGTTATCTTCAGAAACAATGTCGTTTTCTTCATTACTTGGGTCGGGATCAACATCCACCAGTTGAGTTGGGGGTTCGTCCGATTCCTGCTCACTGGAAACGTCATTTTCTGATGTCTCTGATACAGCAGCATTTTCGGGTACCTCTACATCTCCTAGAACCTCATCATCAGCACTCATGTCCTCTCTCTGGTCATCCTGTACTGCTTCTACCTCAGATGGCCCATCAGCTGCAATATCAGCTGAAACTGAAGTATCAGATGGGTAGGCGGAGATAATAACTAAATCGTCATCCCCAGACTCAACTTCTTGGTCACTGTCAACTACGGTAGTAGTTTTCACCTCGGTGCTATCTTTGACTGAAGATGTTAAAGTCCGATTCCTTCTTGGTTGAGGGACTGGTACCAAAGGTTCCTGTGGAGCAATGGATCCTATGGGAAGTAGTAAATTCCTATGTAGCATTCTTTTGCGACCATCTCCATTTTCCTTGCCAACGATGAAAACTGGTATGGATGGATTTGGTTGTTTATGAACGATGTACACATCTTCTTCCCACTTGTCTTAGTTTGTGATATTTTCAATATCCATTTAAGACAGTGGTTTTATATTTGAGTTGAAATTCGAAGAATTTCAGAACACTGATGAATGTTTTCATATTTATGAAGACATATACTGTTTATTCTCTTTAAAATAAACTGGCTTTCTTGTATATTTGGTGATCTTGGATTGGAGTTGACTGTGTTCATAGTACCATCTATTTGGGAATTGTTTATATTCAGTTTATTGTTTTATCAAGTTGATTTGATCTTCAGCGATGGAACTTGATGAACAACAGATTGGAGAACTGGTCAATGTGTTTCATAAGATGGGGTTGGAACCCAAATTGGATACATCTGACGATTTAAAGACATGGATTCATGGTATGTCGCAACAGCAAGGACCGCTTTTCAAGACTGAGGATCCTTTGCCACCACCACCACCACCCAAGGAATCTGCTGTTTTCCCACGTCGGCTCCAATTTGTAACAGGGTTCAAAGGACGAAAACAACACGTCACGACGTTTGGAAATGATTTACTTCATAAACAGTTCATTATGACATTGCAAACAACGCCCTGCAAGAATAAAATATACAATATATAACAGGCGTTCATTATAAATAATTACATGTATGCGTCATAAAAATCATTGTCATAAAAATAGTTCGATCATACATATCAATCACAACATCATAAAAATATGTCCATCACAGCTCATCAATATTAAACAAATATATATTAACAGTTCAATTCCTATCCCATTAATGTCACGGTTATAAGTAACATCTACTAAAATATAATATCTTCCTAATCAAACAATCTGTTTGATTAAACTAAACCTGAATAACCTTTTGGTCCACACCTACATGTATATGATAGATATCGGGATAATTAATTCCAAGGGGAGGTAATTTCAAGAATAACAAATGGTTGAGATTTAGTGAAGACATTAACCTAATTGACTTAAAATAAATTACTGTGGAATGTTGTCAGAATAAAAAAATACTTTACTATATTAAATATTACAATTATGTTATAATGAGGTTTAAGATTAATAATTAATTGAAATAACTGTTTGATTACTAACTAACTATGTCATACCCTGTATGTGGTACACGAGCGTAAACAATGCCGGTGGTCAACAAGACAGTGTGTGAAACCTGGGGAATAAATTATAAACTATTAAGCATCATAAACTACAGATGCTTACGAACCTGCAACAAAATAAAACATTGGCACAGCATACACTCATAAATCATACACGCATATCTTCGTACAATTATGATAGTGGAAATATTAAAATAAGTTGATGTTTAAAATACAAACATATCTTTACGCTGAAGAATTAAGTGTTATTGATATAATATATTTATATGATTCCTTTTTAGAAATAATTTAAAACATTTAGTAGTTTGTTATACTTAGTCGTAGAACTCCTAGAACTTGCATAATTAGTTATATTATTATCAAAACAATGTAATCATTTATCTGCATTAATTCGCTAGTATGTGAGCAATATATTTATATATATTATTAATAATGTTTAACTAAAAGAAAGAAATTAATTTGTACCTATAATGTATTCTGATCTGTCGCCTGTCAAAACCCGTCAAACATGTCTGCTGTTCATGTAGTGTGTGCACGTGAAAAACATGCAGTGCTATTAGCCAATCAGATAAAGGGTACCTGACTGAGAAAACTAATAGAATAAATACTATTTGGCAGACAACAATATCTGACAAATACCTGCGAAATATTAAAACATCATCTGCCACATTCCTATCTCAGGTACAGTCCACATCGCTGATGCGGATAGGTTCACAGCAGAAGATCTTTAAAACTTAACACCGAAATGTTGAGCGAAAATGTCGAAGTAACGAAGTAAATTTCATCATGAAGGAAAAGCTTAAGTCTGTAGAAGAAAGAGGATGAGAAAGGCAAATGGCCGTCGTTCTACAATGTACTGACCTGAGATGTTGAGTAAATTATGTATCCTAAACTATCGAATTCCGTCCCCCATCGAATTCCGTTCCATTTCATTTCTGCACTCTTTCTAATCACACTGTGCAAGCACAAACTTTAATTCTACTACATATGTATCAACTAACCAAGCCTCGATCGATCAAACATGAACATGAGGGTGGAACACGTTTTTAAAGTATGTTTGTCACTTGTACAGTAGCGGTAATTCTATTATTGCATACAGCAACAATATCCAAAGGTTATAATAGATTTAAACCTATATAAATGAAGAGACTTGACTTGACAGATCGGTAATGACTGTCGTCCACATTAGTTTTGTCTATATTTAGTTAAAAGTCACATGACTGACACTCTTATCTGTGTGTGTGTGTGATATATGAAAGGTTGTTTGTGTGTAATTCACAAGTGTTATTGAGAAACAACATTAGTCAATTTTTCTTCTTTCTTCAGCCACTTATAAAAGTTGTTAGGACAAGAAAACCATTTTCCTATATTCATGAAAATTTGGTGCTGGTCGATAAACAATGTTCATCAAAAACGTGTAGATATATTCATAATTCATTTACATTAGCTTCGTTGACAATCTGTTGTGCTCTTGTTGCTTCAATTTTATGACGGATCTGGTCTTCCATACATTCCGCGTTTGTGACGATCACATATGGACGGATTTCGATGGTGTTAAAAAAATTACAAATATTCACTTCCTGGTAGGAATTTTACATTCGTTCACAACAAATGTAAGTAATTACAAAAATATTATATTATTTTACTTTGTAATGGACAAGGTAAACAACGATGTCGTTAAATTTATCAGGTTGTTGGATTGAACATGCACAGTAGCGATTTCCTGTTAATAGGACGGAATTCGATAGGTCCAGGATAGACAAAATGGGATTATTTTTATCAAAGATACCAGCTGTCTGTCCTGAGTTTGTTGCAACTGTTAAGATGTTGTCAATTAACATAACTAAGAAGTTTTAATGACAAAACTATTTGTTTTGCTTAAAATATATGTGGCTGTGAACTAAATGTGTTTCAGGTCATCTTAGGGTTTGTACGAGGTCAATTTTTTTTTTATTACTTAATATATATTTTTGTGGCCGCGTCCCAAAGATATCAACAATGTCCAGATAATATAAATAACATCCATAGATAAGAAACCCTACGTGTTTAATTCCAGAATTATAAATTGAATTAAAAGTTATGTGTGAAAACAGTTAATGATAGATCTCTTCATTTCAGGTTAAATTATATTA
This sequence comes from Gigantopelta aegis, assembly GCF_016097555.1. Lineage (NCBI taxonomy): Eukaryota > Metazoa > Mollusca > Gastropoda > Neomphalida > Peltospiridae > Gigantopelta > Gigantopelta aegis. The sequence continues at coordinate 13,336,723 of NC_054710.1, read as the reverse complement.
AATCAGTGAGGACTGTATCTCCAATAAATGTAAACTTAACTGCAGCTTGAAGTTGCTTAAAAATATTACTTCCAAGTATTATTACAAGTTAATTAAAAACAGATGGTAAGTTAATAAAATTTACTTTACAGATATGAGTTAAAATTATTCCAGTATCAATTTAAATGTAGGTAATGTAACAAAGTTGGAAAGTTAGACAAGGGGACATACTTTTAAAGGCATATTGCAACAGACCACTGGCCTATTACATGGCCTAACAAAGTATTACTTAAATATATATATATTTGGTTTGTCCTTAAATGTACTTTATTCAACCATCTACGTAACCACCATACTCTACTTATTAATGATATTTCGTAAAAATAATTTAATTATGGCAATGGTACATAATTCAAAACTTAACATTGCTGAGAGGATTGTCGTGGATTCCACTCAATCATGGTGTGATTAAAGTGATACAATAGCTAGATTTGGTCTGTAAACATTAATGTAATTTTGATTTATTATTTATTTTTTGAGAAATAAGGTCCTTAAAACTGTGACAGTATGCCTATAGGGTGTATAGTACCAAATAAAATCCCATAGACGACAATAGTAACATATGTGGCTAAAACTCCTACCTGCAACGTATCAAGCGACATAAACGCCACGGATATAAATACTACCACCCCTCACACTTAAAGTGAATGAGAAAACATTGGGGGTCAAGCTGCTCGTTTCTGAGATAACGGGTAGCGTCTATGACTACCCTAGTTCCGCACAAAATTCGAGTCCTTTTTTTCACAGGTACCCCATACGTGTTTCAAGCACAAGGCTACTTGACACATTGGTACTAGATGAAATAAAATTGCATATTTTTTTTACCCAGATAAAACTATTATTTTTTACAACCAACACACTCACATTTATAACGAATCACAGGACTTGTGGTGTTCACTTCTCTATCAAAAGTTGGGTGCACCTCGAACTTTGACCCAGCCGGAAGTTATTTGGTTTAGTACTACCTTTAATGGGTTTGTTGGTCAAACAGCGAACGATCGAGAGAACGCTGACAACCATTGACGTCAGTCTTTTATACTTTCTGAGAAGTACCACGTGACGTCATAACACCCAATCAGAAATTACGTTATGCAAGGAAGAGATCTATTTTTACAAAATAAATATCATTTCATTTAATTACGTTATGTACACAATTGCTCAATAAATTAAGTAATTTCTTTTTGATCCAGCTTCGGTTTCCAATTTACAGTTTGTAAATGCACACTCTAAATCCTCAGAAACTTCAACTTTTATAAATACGTCAATTTAGACCATAGCTAAAGCATTACAAACTTCAAATAATGAATACTGGAGATGTCTAAAGTGCATAAACATAAAATTAGCATTTTTTAATTGCTTTTATCAGTCTAAAATTAGCGTAAAACAACTTCACAGAAAAAGCCTTTAGAATATTCATAAAAACGACATTATTTACCAGGGCCCGGTTCCACGACGCGATCTTAGCACTAAGATCATCTTAGTCACCGTGGAACGGGGACCAGGCACAAAACCAAGCTATGGTGCATTACAAATACATCGGGAATTCAAGCTAACAATACAGACACATTCTAAAGTGCATAAACAAGAGACTATCATTACACAATTACCTTTTTAGTCTAATTTTAATATAAAATAGTTTTAATCAAACAGCCTTTGGGGATATTATAAAAACAGCATTTTTATACTGTTGTTTACAGGCATTGTGTAGCGATTTGTCTGACCGTAGCAACATGCATGCGTAAACAGGTTCTCAGCGGACATGGATAGAGGTCCTAAAAACACTAATATTATAGTAATGAGTTTTACAGTTATTATATTACTCAATTAATAAAATTATTTACCATTATGTACAAACAATATTAGGATACGTTTAACTAAGAACATACCTAATCGATCGTACAAGTTTTCGAGGAAAATAAACTTTACTGATGGGCAAAGTCAATCCCGACACCCATGTTACAACAGTTGATAAAACGGAAATTTATCCCAGTCTTATTTATAAATCCGTGGGATGTTTTCAATGTGTAATTACACACTCTGTGCATTTGTGGAAATAGTTACATCAATAATATCAATGTCATAGTATTTATATACACAGGAAGCTGGGAATTAAGTCAAGTCGAATACCGCAAGACCGAACATTAAAGTAACACATTTAGCGATCGTAATATACTAATATCCCCTAAAGTATGACAACTATTTACAAACAAAGTTTCATAGACTAAACACATTATTATGAAATACAACTAAATGTAGCTCCCATTATGCATCCAAACGATCACTAATAACAATAGTTACGCAACTTCGTTTTTGTCTATAGTGTGCGACATGACAAAGTGCACTGCTTATAATTTCATTAAACAATAACTATAAAAAATAGGTCATAGCTCAGACATTACACAATACAAGCAAATATGCAAATAAGTACTACTAAATGTAAAAATAAATATTCTGTTTTGTCTAATATTAAAAATACTTCTGAAAAATCCAGGTCACAGCACACAATTAACAAAGTTGTTGGACATCCCTGGCAGTATATATATATATATATATATATATATATATATATATATGTGTGTGTGTGTGTGCGTATGTGTGTGTGTGTGTGTGTGTTGTGTGTGTGTGTGTGTGTGTGTGTGTGTGTGTATATGTATATGTACATATATATATAGAGAGAGAGGTTATTACTAGAGTGTTTTTCGGTATCGTCAATATCATGTATTAGTAATAACAATTGTATTATACATAATACAATTTTTATTCCTAATATATGATATTGACGATACCGAATACACGAGGGTAATAATCGCTTTATCATATAATCTCAAGCTTAATACGTGTTTTTGTGTACTGTACACGCAACTTTAATTCCAGTCCGCCATTACTAGATATTCAAATGATGTAAGAATAGTTGCCGCGATTTATTTTTAATGGGAATGACGTCAAACTATGCCACGAAACCTTATATTAGTTACATGTTAGAAGCATAACATAATGATTAAAATAATATTAGTATTTGTTTTTAATTACATGTAGTAAAATTTCCCAAAACTGCATTTGTACTGAAGGTTCGAATTAATAGCCGCAAAGAGAGCAGTTATACGACTCCCTTATAACCACCTGGATTGCACTCACAAAGTTCAGTCACATATGTATGGTGTGTCACAAGGGCCAATACCCCCCACCCCCCCCCCCCCCCCCAATTTTGGGACAAGTAAATAATTTGTCCATTGTATAACTTTTCAATTCTTATTTGTCAGTACCACCAAAGTACATTACATTATAATTACCCTCTCTCCCGCATTATCAACTATTTTTGCTTGTCGCCGATATATTTTAACGTGTTTTTTTTGTTTGTTTTTTGCAACGATAATTAGTCTACTTGTATTGTGATTGTTCACTTTGAATGCAGCCAGATATTTTGATATCCCCATTTTTTTAGTGATATAAGATCTCATTACACATATGTCATCAGCCATTGAAATCCATGTTAAATTGCCCAATATCAGTTGAAGATTGCCAATAGAACGGGTTCGCTTTGGTACTAACAACATACACCATTGCTAACATACAGTAGACAAGCATTTATTTTCTCCTCCAGAATTGAGAACATTTCCGCCTCAGTTTTTTGTGTGCTATATGACTGCATCTGCTGTAGTACCGGTCCGAACTGGTAGTTTAAGAACCTATTCACACCAGTCGCCTCTTCCGCTATACACCCATATCCCAAAACGTTAATGAACAATATTACAAAATAACGGGGGTAAAATCAAGGCTTACCATTGAACAAAATACAATTTGTTTTAATTCTTCCCCAATTACTAGAAGTGAAAATGTGAACCACAATATATGTGCAGTTAGGAACTATAGTGGACTGTGATGAATGCAATCCTACCCGGAAGCGAACTGTGTAGTGATACCTAAGTTCGAAATGCATCTATCTTTTCATTCCATAATTAACGCAATTGATATAAAATGTTGTGTCATGTGGACAGTAATTTGAACTACCAACAAGTATTTGCTTGAAACATAAACAAAAAACAAATGTTTAGCGACACCACTAGAGCACATTGATTAATTAATCATCCGCTATTGGATGTCAAACATTTCGTAATTTTGACAGTCTTACAGAGGAAACCCATTACATTTTTCCATTAATAGCAAGGAAACCTTTATATGCACGATTCCAGACAGGATGTCACCTACCACGGCATTTGGGATCGATGCTATACCGACCGCGCATCAAGCGAGTGCTTCACCACTGGGCTACGTCCCGCCACGCAACCATTAGTGCCATTCTGATAAATGTGACAGTATAACATGCGCCGAGTCCTCCTAAAATCAGGATAACAATTATGGAGTGGAACTCGGATAGTCAAAGACACTTCCAATTATGTCGTTGGATAAATGTGACAGTATTTTTGTTATAAAATGTTGTTTCGTGTGGACAGTAATTTAAACTAGTGTCAATGTACCAAAAAGTACTTGTTTGAAACATGCGCGGGGTCCTCCTAAAATCAGGATAACAATTATTGTGTAGAACTCGGATAGTGAAAGACGCTTCCAAATATGTCTAAAACGAGTAACTCAACACCCATTGAAAAATATTATTTTAAAGTTGGGAGGTTATAGTGTTTATATTAATGGTGTATGTGCTGATTGAAACATCGTGTGTTGAAGTTATAGTCACATTTGTTACTGTAACTTACTATTGTCATCTATGTGATTTAATTTGGTGATATACACCCTGTAGGCTCAATGTTAAGTTTGGCTCCACCCAAATATTTTTATTTCTCCATTTCGTTGCGTGACATAAAGTTTGTCTTGAGCAAAACAGAGAGATAGAGGTTGTTTTAGGCCGTCATTATGTGTGATGACGTCACGAATAACGTCCCCGTCACGTGACAGCTGAACAATGGCATCTCTACCGTTATTACAGACATAAACAAACTGCTCAGTGTCGCATGCAACATCATATAGCCGACTTGCCGAATCACGTGATACCCACATGACTTGTCCTGATAACGACACACATGTGAGAATGTTAGTTGTAAATGATACAAGAATTAGAGAATCTCCTTTCACTGTTAGATACAAGGGGTTAAGGACCTCGATGTTAAGAATAGACCGTATGACGTCACACCGCTGGTTTAGTATGTCCACACACCTCTGTCCACTCACAGCCATGTTGTCGTCAGGCAAGACGGTTATTCCATAGTACTTTTTCTTGGTTATCACCTTCTTCGTCAGGTGTATGTCATCTTGTACATTCAGATGTAATAGTTTTCTTTCTTGTGGCAAGGTGACGAGCACCTGGTGGTCACGTGTCTTAGCAAGACAGCATGGTTTGCTACTGGTCCTGTAGAGACTCTGAACCGTTTTGTGTTGAGAAGAAAATGATTTTACACATTTGTTGTCCCAGTCAGTAACAATGATCTTGTTTGAGTATTGACCTTCTAACACTAGGATAGATAATAACTTTGGACATGCTGTATCAGATTCCAGTTTTGCATTGATCGTTTGTTCATGCTTTAACCTATCTGACTTCTGGTTTATCTCGACTTCTGTTTCAAATATCGAAATCTCTAAATATATTTTGTGTGTTATTTTGATAGATTTTACGTCAGGTCTCGAAATTCTCCCAATCTCCGCAGAAAACATTTTCCTTCCTGTTTTCTCAGGTTCAACTAAAGTTATTGTCAAATCAGGAAATTCAGGACGTGGTGTGGCTAAATAATCAGTTGTTATCTTTTGTATTTTTGAAAATTTGGAAACCTGTCTTTTCATATCAGAAAGTGACGCAGATCTCAGGAGATTTTCGCCCAATTTCAGACATTCTTTACTTTCCTTTATCAGTCTGTTAACATCAGTGAACAATTCCACTATTTCGTTATTAACAGACTGACGACATGTTTCCAGTTCTGTGTTCCTCTTTTCCAGTTCAGTGCGGACTGCTGTTGTGAACTCTGCAATCAGTTTATCTCCTTGTATCTGCATCTGAGCCGCAGTCTGTGTCGCGCTGACGTCGACGCGTCGCTGTAGTCTCTCAATGTCATTTGGTCTTTTTGACATACAGTGTTAGAGAGGAAACCAGCTACGTTTTTACATTAGTAGCCTGAGATCGTTTATAACACATATCACGGCCTTTGCTGTACCAGTCAAACAAGAGTCAAAGAAGATCCTTAAATAAACTATTTTTGTGAATTTCTTAAACTTTAAGGTTTTTTGTTTATATTTTGTTTGTATGTTTGCATGTTGTGTTTGAGTCGAGTGGGCATTTGGCAAACTAGTGGTTGATTCCACGAATATCTATCTAGTGCCTCGTCTATACGAGGGCAGCCGCACCCGAGGAGTTCCTGTACTGTAGATTTCATCCCTGTTGTACCACCACAAAGACTAATCGAGGAAGGCTGCTGAAAGTTTGCATCTTCATTAGGTCAACAAGTTCTATTTTTAACTCACATATTTTAAATTGTTTGATGAGACCAATGGCGTCCACGAGTGCCAGATTTCGTTTGAACTGTGAAGCCCAGGACGATGTAGGTTGTTTGTTGTCAGAGATACCGACCACGTCCCTGCAGTTTGGACACATGAAGGCATCATCTGTGTTGTTGGCGTCGATGTGATTTTGGAGACACGTCAAACAAAACGTGTGTCCACACGGAAGTACGCGCGGATCAGTGAAGATCTCCAAACAGAAGCTGCAGGAGATTTGGTCGTCTGTGGTGGACGCTGTGGCCATGTCTGAAAAGAGAAATAAATAACATTGTTACACACCTAATGAAGATTAGTCTGTTTACACGACCGTATCTAGTCGGGTGGAGGGGTGGGGATGGCAGGTGGGAGATCAGTTTAACAATATTTCATTGGATGCTCCGTGGTGAATAAGGAAAAAGAAAAAAGAAAGAAATGGTTTATTTACCGACGCACTCAACATATTTTATTTACGGTTATATGGCGTCAGACATATGGTTAAGGACCACACAGATTGAGAGAGAAAACCTCCTGTCGCCACTGGCTGGAGCGAGAAAAAGCCCAAATGAATTCCTACCAGTGACATTATCACTACTGTTATCGAATGCTACTGATGACACACGATCGAATGTTTAAGTTAAAAAAAAAAAAAAACGTCAATATGATGGATTTTGTGAAAATAGCTGAATCAAGGTTCAATAAAAAAATATAGCTCTTTAAAGTTGCAGTCACTAGTCACCATCCTATACGATCGTTTAACATTCACTTTCATTTCAACTTATTTTGGTGCTTATATCCAATTATCTGTCAAGGACAGTGTTAGTTGTTAGTGGTTAGTGAGAGAGAAGAGGGTCTTACAACTACCCATTGAGTAGTTAAAACTCGCTCTGGGTGGGAGCCGGTACCGGGCTGCGAACCCTGTACCTGCCAGCCTTATGTGCGATGGCTTAACCACGACACCACCAAGGCCGGTTCGGTCTCACAAACAGAAAGTTGTCATTCTTCATTAAGTGCTATTCCACATTTTATCACATTTGCCCTTTCAACAAAACAACTATTCCCTACTGAACTTAACATACATTCTTTGTTAATTAGTGCATATATTGTTTGTTGTTTTTAATTAGTGCATATATTGTTTGTTATTTTAAATTTTATTTGCTGAAAGGGATATACCCTAGTCTCAACCCGTGGAAATTAACACTAAGTTTAGTTAATCTACAAACCTGTAACACATTTGGATAAAGTTACAACTGAGTGAAACATGAGTCCGTGACTTTGAAACGGTGAAATACCCTCTAAAAATAGATTAAAACTCGACTCCATAGCTGTTACTTCTCAGACGCACGTGCGCTTTTAAAAAATATGAGAAATGCATTTTGTGATATTAAAAACACCAGGATGACCAAAGAACACTTCGAATGTACAAAAATTGATAATCTAAACAATAAAATCTAAGTAAAGTATGATTTCAGTTATCAAAAACGGCTTTAATAGTCAAAAATATGCGTTAGTCTTTAAACATTCATTTTCATTTCAACTTATTTTGGTGCTTATATCCAATTAAGGTTCAAGGACGCTGTTCTGGGCACATACCTCAACTATCTGGGCTGTCTGTTAAGGACAGAGGGTTAGTAGTTAGTGAGAGAGAAGAGGGTGTAGTGGTCTTACAACTACCCATTGAGTAGTTAAAACTCGCTCTGGGTGGGAGCCGGTACCGGGCTGCGAACCCTGTACCTGTCAGCCTTATGTCCGATGGTTTGACCACGACACCATCAAGGCCGGTTCGGTTACACAAACAGAAAGTTGTCATTCTTCATTAAGTGCTATTCCACATTTTATCACATTTGCCCTTTCAACAAAACAACTATTCCCTACTGAACTAAACATACATTCGTTGTTAATTAGTGCATATATTGTTTGTTATATTTAATTTTCTTTGCTTAAAGGGATAGACCCTAGTCTCAACCCGTGAAAATTAACACTAAGTTTAGTTAATCTACAAACCTGTAACACGTTTGGATAAAGTTACAATTGAGTGAAACATGAGTCCGTGACTTTAAAACGGTGAAATACCCTCTAAAAATAGACTAAAACTCGACTCCATAACTGTTACTTCTCAGACGTACGTGCGTTTTTAAAAATATGAGAAATGCATTTAATGATATTAAAAACACCAGAGTGACCAAAGAACACTTCGGATGTACGGAAGTTCGAAATTGGGGTATTAATGGGATATTACTGACTTTGCTCCATTGTAAGATGTTTCCGACTAATAAAATATTTCTACGATTAAACTTGCATATTAAATATATTTTCTTCTTTAGAATATCTGTGTCCGCTGTTGCACAAATCGCCCGGGATCCGTGAGGGGGCCGTGAGGCTATCGTAGGGTGGGCGTGAAAATCCTACGGTGCCCGGCGGAATTTTTTTATAATAATTTTCGTCAAAATCTTCAGGCGGCCGCCAGATCACTGGTCGGTTTCCGGCAGACCGCCGAGCGGGGCCCTACCGACATGTCTACGGGATTGCCACGATCTAAAATCGCGCTTGGAAAATCGCAGATTTGGGAGTCAGATTTTCACGCCCGCGGGGTTCCGGCGACCCCTAAAAAGCGCAGCGGAGCCCGTTATTATCGGGCAGCGTCCGGAAGGACTCCTCGTGAAAATGCCCTTTTTGGCCTGTTTTAGGAGTCGCGCGGGCACCGCGACCGATATATGAGGGCCGTTTTTAAGGGGTTTTTTATTCTTAATTTTGTTTAAGATCATATCTTTGAACATATTTCTGGCAGATGACATTCTGTCGCCTTTGGGCATTTTGAGATATATTGCTTGAAATCAACCCCCTGTCCCCAATTTTTATTATTAAGGTGGGGTTGTTGTTGTTTTTTCGTTTTTTGTTTTAACTTCTATTATTTGTATTAGCTGTTTTATTTTCTAATTGATAATACATGAACCCATCAATCTATAATATAATACTCCATGCCTTTTTAACGGATTCCCATCGTTCTGACCGCTTCTCCTCTTTTGATTTGTACTGCCGACAGCCTTCTTTGTACTTACCCTATGCCGCAATTCGTAAGGTTCTTTTCGCGCTCAGGTCCAGTCGACTGTCATACACAGACCATGTTAAATGTTGCGCAGAAAGATGAATATTCCAAAGATACAGCCATCTCGGCTAATGAAGGCTGGCTATCTCCACGGTAGCTCGAGTACGCTGAATATTTTGTACCCTAAAGCCCAAACGATAGCAGGTTCAAAGTGTTAATACAGTGACTACTAAGACGAATAATACTTATACTTGTAATACCGCTCCAGACATATGCCATTAACAACCACCATCAAGAAGAAGGCCTACAGCCACTGGATTAGCAGGGTTGGAGAGCATGGGGCATGGGCGTACATAGGATTTTGAAAAGGGGGGTTCCAAAATAGATTGCAGAGATATTGGGCATATATTTCTATGTTGAGTAAATATAATAATGTCAGATATCAATGTCAGATATATTAAATTATAAAAAAGCGATTTCAGGGGGGGGGGGGGGGTTCGGTCGAACCCCCCCCCCATGTACGCCCATGTGGGGACAATGCTCCTCCAATATTAAATACGCCGATGTTTACTCCTAAAGTGTTGATGCAGTGACTACTAAGAGGAATATTACCTATACTTGTAATATTGCGCTAGACATAACACCATTAACAACCACCATCAAGAAGAAGGCCTATAGCCACTGGATTAGCAGGGTTCAAGCGCATGGGGACAATGCTCCTCCAATATTAAAACAACGAATTGCCTGAGATTCAACATTTAATTTCTACAGCTATAAATGTTACCAGATTTTAATAATATATATACACATGTATATATATATATATATATATATATATATATATAATATATATTATAATATATTATATATATATATATATATATATAAAACATATGAGATACCCAATAGACTACAGAGCTATTGATCAATGTTCTGTCTAAAAATAGTTTAACCCAACAGCACACCACTTAGAAATCTTGATCGGTCCTTGAGATGTAACATGCGATGTTTAGTACGCGCAGGATTCATCACAGATAATTATAAAAGATATATCTTGAATAACCAATGCAGTTTACACATACACACACACACACACACACACACACGGGCACGCACACACACGCACACACACACACACACACACATACATAAATACACACATACATGTGTATTTGGTTTACAAAAGTAGATGCACAAAGGCAAATGACTACGACATCGCCATCTTCCAAAATGGCCGTCTCTGTCAAGAACAAATATGTGCTGGCGAGATAGTCCAAAACCTGCTTTTATATTTTATATTTAAACGAAAATCAAGCCAACTGAATCATAAGATTAGTATTCAACACTTGAAAGGATATGAAGAGAACCGATGAAGGCGCCATTAAAAACACGGAAGACACTATGTTGGCCACGCCCACATGGTCAGATTTCACGCTTTATTATTGTTTATGGTTCCCAATGTTTGTTTATAACTTTCTACCAAGGTTAAAGCCTCAGAATGTTGTACGGCGTATTTAATGATTAGTGAAGACGGCGGCCATTTAAAAAAGGGCACTCTTTGAGCCACGTTCACGTTTTCGAAGCCGTTAATCCTAAATATGGGAAATACCCTTAAATACTGGACATTCCGACAAACTGTCATATTTCAAACATCGTGTCATTTTATATGTTACTTCGGGACCAGATGACTAAATATGTTCTTTTCCTCTTCCACGAACACAGAATTATACAAAAATAGTTCAAAAGATTTGATAAATCACATTTTATTTGACCCCAAAATGGCTCACATGTAAGCGTGATCAAAATGGTGACCGTAAGACCTATGCTGACCTAATTAACAGATACACATTGTTCGAAATTTTATGAATAGATAGCGATACCTGTAGCGCTAATATAAAGGGTCATTTGTTATTCTATCTTGTATATTGACTGAACTAGACAGTTTAATTATCCCTACACCTAATTTATTCATGGAGTATATTTCAACACTCTTTAAAAACATCAATTTTTGTTTTTAATCAGAATAGATTTGGCAAGTAGAAAACTCCATTCCATAAAGGACGGGACGTAGCCCAGTGGTAAAGTGTTCGCTTAATCCGCGGTCGGTCTAGGATCGTTCCCCGTCGGTGGACCTATTGGGCTATTTCTCGTTCCAGCCAGTGCTCCACAACTGGTGTAAGAAATGTCGTGGTATGTACCTATCCTGCCTGTGGGATGGTGCATATAAAAGGTCCCTTGCTGTTAATCGAAAAGAGCAGCCCGTGAAGTGGCAACAGCGGGTTTCCTTACTATCTCAGTGGTCCTTAGCCATAAGTCTGACAACATAACCATAAATAAAATGTGTTGAGTGCGTCGTTAAATGAAACATTTCCTTCCATTCCATAAACTACATAAATTTATATCAGGGTATTAAAAAATACTCTCGGACTTTTTGGACCTTTTTCGGTTAAACACACACACACACACACACACATAGACACACACACACAGACACAAACACACACACACACACATACACACACACACAAACCACACAGACACCACCACACACACACGCACACACACATACACACTCAGACACACACCGACACACCACAAGCACACACCCACAACAGACACACAGCACACACACACACACGCACACACACACACATACACACACACACGCGTACACACACACACATACATACACACACGCACGCACACACACAGACACACACACACAAACATACACACATACATACACACACATACACACAGAGACACACGCACGCACACACACACATACACACACACACAAACATACACACACACACACACACACATACACACACACGCACACACACACACAGACACACACACACAAACAGACACACAGAACACACGCACACACACACACGCGCAATACAGACACACACACACAGAGAGAGACACACACACATATATACACAACAAGCACACACACAACACAGGACACAGAGAGAGAGAGAGAGACGAGGAGAGAGAGAGAGAGAGAGAGAGAGAAGAGAGAAGAGAGAGAGAGGAGAGAGAGAGAGATAGAGATAGAGAAGAGAGAGAGAGAGAGAGAGAGAGAGGGTGGAGAGAGAGGGAGAGGGGTGAGACACAGAGAGAACACACACACGTGGAGAGAGAGAGACATTTTAGAACACACAGACACACACACATACACACACACACACACATCACAAATACACACACATACACACACAAACACACCAGACAACACACACATACACACACAGCACACACACACATAGACACAAACACACACACACACACACACACACACACACAGACACACACACACACACACACACACACACACACACACACACACACACACACACACACTCTTGGACTATAACTATGAGTGACTCAATCTAGTGTGTGAATATAAACGTAAAAATAGTGGCCGGTCCGACGGGCGATAACATCTCCCGGCTCGTGGTGATGTTAACCGGTCAAAACGGCAATATTTCGACTCCTGCTTACCTTATGAGCTGTGCAAGACGGCTGCCGCCGCGTAAATGTTCACGTTTATTTTGGCAACCAGAAGACTTCAGAGGTTGTAACCAGTTCAGACAGCGTCATGGTTGTCGCAGGATCACAGGTGAAACAGAGGAGGATCACAAGTGTTAGATGAATTCATTTTATACAAATAAATTGGAGTACAAGCCACAGATGAGTACTACACAACATACAGCTGCACACGGTAGTAACTCAGATACGTGTACATACCGGACGAAAGGATGACGTGACTTGCAACAGACGGTATGATAACGCCGTGAGTTATTTTTATGCTGTACATGAACCACAAAGTGGGTCACCGTTAGGCTCAGGTGACACATGTATATACCCAGCTTTTATCGGGTGACTGGTAGTCGTCAGGGGCGTAGGCTGGGTGTTTTCGGGAAGGTTTAGGAACACACACACACCACCCCCCCCCCCCCCCCCCCCGAACGCTGAAGCAAATGGTCCGCTTTCAGAACTAAAACATACGGTTTTAGACATTAGGAGTTTCTGGTGGTACTTAAACAAAATAGAAAAGGGTCCACTTGGTT
>NC_054710.1:13227901-13322882 GCF_016097555.1 Gigantopelta aegis | reverse complement strand
CGGTAGAGATGCCATTGTTCAGCTGTCACGTGACGGGGAGATTATTCGTTACGTCATCACACAGACGGACGGCCTAAAAGAACCTATGTCTCTCTGTTTTGCTCAAGACAAACTTTATGTCACCCAGGCAAATGGAGAAATAAGAATATTTGGGTGGAGCCAAACTTAACATTGACCCTAGTAGTTGTTGGTAGTTGTTGGTACATTGACACTAGTCCACAGGAAACAACATTATATAACAAACATACTTTTGTCACAGTTATCCAACGGCACTAATGGTTGCGGGGCGGGATGTAGCCCAGTGGTAAAGCGCTCGCTTGATGTGTGTCGCTAAACAAACATGTGTTTATGTTTCAAGCATATACTTGTTGGTAAATTGATTTTACTTGTGCTATTTGTAATATTGTGCATTGACGTTTTGGGACATGGGTGTATAGCGGAAGAGGCGACTGGTTTGAATACGTTCTTAAACTACCAGTTCGGACCGGTACTACAGCCAGATGCAGTCATATAACAAAACAAACAAAAACCTGAGGCGGAAATGTTCTCAATTCTGGAGGGGAAAATATATGCTTCTCTAACGTATGTTAGCAATGGTGTATGTTGTTAGTGCCAACGAGAACCCGTTCTATTGGCAATCTTCATTTGAAGTTCGGCGATTTAACACGAATTCCAATGGCAGATGACATCTGTGTAGTGAGACCTTATGTCACTCCACAAAATGGAGATATAAAAATGCCTGGCTGCAATCAAAGTGAGTGATGTCCATACAAGTAGACTAATACTCGTTGCAAAGCAAAACAACAACAATAGCACGTTAAAATATATCGGAGGCAAGCAATACTACGGTCGCTAAATAATGAATGAAATGTTTTATTTAACGACGCACGCAACACATTTATATGGCGTCAAACATATGGTTAAGGACCCCACTGATAACGACAGAGAAAACCCGCTGCCGCCACTTCATGGGCTACTCTTTTCGATTAGCAACAAGGGATCTTTTATATGCACCATCCCACAGACAGGTTAGTACATACCACGGCCTTTGATATACCAGTCGTGGTGCACTTGCTGGAAGAGAAATTGCCCAATGGGCCCACCGAAGGGGATCGATCCTAGACCGACCTCACAGCGAGTGAGCGCTGTACCACTGGGCTACGTCCCACCCCTGTCGCTAAATATGTTGATGTGATGTTCGAAGTCCTTGTTTCGGTCTTGCGGTATTCGACTATTTATTTCCCAGCTTCCTGTACATATAAAAACTATGACATAACGTTGCCATAGATATTATTGATGTAAATATTGTCATAATTGCACAGAGTGTGTACTTACACACTGAAAACATCCCATGGACTTGTAAATATTACTGGGATAAATTTCCGTTTGATCGACTGTTTTAACATGCCTGCCGGGATAGAACTTTCCCTTCAGTATATTTCCTCGAGCACTTGCACGGTTGATTAGGTATTTTCTTAGTTAAACGTATCCTAATATTGTTTGTACATTATGGCAAATCATTTTATTAATTGAGTAAGATAATAACTGCAAAACTGATTACTATAATATTAGTGTTTTTAGGACCTATATCCATGTCCGCTGAGAACCTGTTTACGCATGCATGTTGCTAAGGTCAGACATATCGCTAGACAATGCCTGTAAACAACAATATAAAAATGCTGTTTTTATAATATTCCCAAAAGATTTTGCATTAAAACTATTTTATCTTGAAATTAGACTAAAAAGGCAATTGTGTAATGATAGTCTCTTGTTTATGAAGTTGTCTGTATTGTTAGCTTGAATTCCCGATGTATTTGTAATGCACCATAGCTTGGTTTTGTGCCTGGGCCCCGTTCCACGGCGACTAAGGTGATCTTAGTGCTAAGATCGCGTCGTGGAACGGGGCCCTGGTAAATAATATAGTTTTTATGTGAAGTTGTCTTACGCTAATTTTAGACTGATAAAAGCAATTAAAAAATGCTAATTTTATGTTTATGCACTTTAGAAATTTCCAGTATTAATTATTTGAAGTTTGTAATGCTTTAGCTATGGGCTAAATTGACGTATTTATAAAAGTTGAAGTTTCTCAGGATTTAGAGTGTGCATTTACAAACTGTAAGTTGCAAACGGAAGCTGGATCAAAAAGAAATTACTTAATTTATTGAGCAATTTTGTGCATAACGTAATTAAATGAAATTATATTTATTTTGTAAATATAGATCTCTTCCTTGCATAACGTAATTTCTGATTGGGTGTTATGACGTCACGTGGTACTTCTCAGAACGTATAAAAGACTGACGTCAATGGATGTCAGCTTCTCTCGCTCGTTCGCTGTTTGACAAAAAACCCGTTCGAGGTGCACCCAACTTTTGATAGAGAAGTGAACACCACAAGTCCTGCATATTGTCACAGATTTAAGGAAAAGATTATTTCTCTAAAAATAAAGGACTATAAATCAAAATTACATTAACTTTAAGTTTTTACAGACCAAATCTAGCTATTGCATCACTTTAATCACACCATGATTGAGTGGAATCCACGACAATCCTCTCAGCAATGTTAAGTTTTGAATTATGTACCATTGCCATAATTAAATTATTTTTACGAAATATCATTAATAAGTGGAGTATGGTGGTTACGTAGATGGTTGAATAACGTACATTTATGGACAAATCAAATATATATATTTTTAAGTAATACTTTGTTAGGCCATGTAATAGGCCAGTGGTCTGTTGCAATATGCCTTTAAAAGCATGTCCCCTTGTCTAACTGTCCAACTTTGTTACATTACCTACATTTAAATTGATACTGGAATAATTTTAACTCATATTTGTAAAGTAAATTTTATTAACTTACCATCTGTTTTTAATTAACTTGTAATAATACTTGGAAGTAATATTTTTAAGCAACTTTAAGCTGCAGTTAAGTTTACATTTATTAGAGATACAGTCCTCACTGATTTAATATAATTTGACCTGAAAGGAAGATATCTATCTATCTCTTGGAAACTTACCTGTGAATATTAACTCTGTTTTCATTTACACACAACTTTTAAATAAATTAATAATTCTGGAAACTGGAACACTTAGGGTTTCTTATCTATGGATGTTATTTATATTCTCTGGACATTGTTGATATCCTTGGGACACAACAATATATATTAAGTAATAAAATGAAATTTGACCTCGTACAAACCCTAAGACGACCTGAAACACATTTAGTTCACAGCCACTGATATTTTAAGCAAAGCAAATAGTTTTGTCATTAAAACTTCTTAGCTATGTTAGTTGACAACATCTTAACAGTTGCAATAAACTCAGGACAGTCAGTTGCTATCTTTGATACAACAAATCCCATTTTATATATCCTGGACCTATCGAATTCCGTCCTATTAACAGGAAATCGCTACTGTGCATGTTCAATCCAACAACCTGATACATTTAACGACATCATTGTTTACCTTGTCCAATACAAAGTAAAATAATAATAATATTTTTGTAATTACTTACATTTGTTGTGAACGAATGTAAAATTCCTACCAGGAAGTGAATATTTGTAATTTTTTTAACACCATCGAAATCCGTCCATATGTGATCGTCACAAACGCGGAATGTATGGAAGACCAGATCCGTCATAAAATTGAAGCAACAAGAACACAACAGATTGTCAGCGAAGCTAATGTACAATCGACCAGAATTGTGAATATATCTACACGTTTTTGATGAACATGTTTTTGTTTATCGACCATGCCACCAAATTTTCATGAATATAGGAAAATGGTTTTCTTGTCCTAACAACTTTTATAAGTGGCTGAAGAAAGAAGAAAAATTTACTAATGTTGTTTCTCAATAACACTTGTGAATTAGACACAAACAACCTTTCATATCACACATACACAGATAAGAGTGTCAGTCATGTGACTTTTATCTAAATATAGACAAAACTAATGTAGACGACAGTCATTACCGATCTGTCAAGTCAAGTCTCTTCATTTATATAGGTTTAAATCTATTATAACCTTTGGATATTGTTGCTGTATGCAATAATAGAATTACCGCTACTGTACAAGGGACAAACATACTTTAAAAACGTGTTCCACCCTCATGTTCATGTTTGATCGATCGAGGCTTGGTTAGTTGATACATATGCAGTAGAATTAAAGTTTGTGCTTGCACAGTGTGATTAGAAAGAGTGCAGAAATGAAATGGAACGGAATTCGATGGGGGACGGAATTCGATAGTTTAGGATACATACTTTACTCAACATCTCAGGTCAGTACATTGCAGAACGACGGCCATTTGCCTTTCTCATCCTCTTTCTTCTACAGACTTAAGCTTTTCCTTCATGATGAAATTCACTTCGTTACTTCGACATTTTCTCTCAGCATTTCGGTATTTAGTTTTAAAGATCTTCCGCTGTGAACCTATCCACATCAGCGATGTGAACTGTACTGAGATAGAAACACCCGATAGAAAAGGGCTGATACGGGGTCACATAATGACCTATTAGAAAATGGGTGATATGAGGTCGTATAATGACCTCTCTGTAGCAAGACCCGATAGAAAAGGAGTGATATGGGATCGTATTATAACCTCTCTAAGAAGACCTGATAGAAAAGAGGTGATATGGGATCATATAATGACTTCACTGTGGTGTACCCCGGCCAGGTGGATGTGTGTTTTTTAAACCAATATCCTGGGAGAAATAGCTTGACAACAGGGGTTGTCCTTTTCAGGCTATGTTTCCCCCAGGAAGGCATAGGTACATAAAACGGTCCATGGGTCTGCTGATATTAATAAAATTGTTTTAGCCCCTAACGCTATATTGAAACATATAGCGTAATTAATTGTGGTCTGAGTCCATATATGGGTACGTTAAGAGGGTTCTCACTTGTTCAATACACAGAGATGTTGAACATTAGCTAACCGACGTTACTTCGAACCTACAGCCTCAAGTATAGCTTTAATAATGAAGCTGTTGAAATACAATACACCTCTGATAAGCCCTCCTCACTGTCAAACTGGACCTACTGTTTCTCTTGTTACTCTTGTGGTGTTGTCGCTGCTACAATGAGAATGGATATTGCACCGGTCAATTTAAATCATTTCCGAACTCCTACAGCAAATTAGAAAATAATATGCATGTGAAAAAAACATTTAAACTGTTCATTATTTTTTAAAGATTTATACCCACACGTACATATATAAGGTTGATAGATATCTCATATTAAGCGATGTGTATACAATGAAAATCATTACGTATATAAGTAATCGTTAGCAATACTTAATATGGAATTAAATGATTACATATACAATTGATAGTAACAAATAAGCACTTATTAGGTTACCAAGGTACAATAATGTGTGGAACTCAACTTAGATCAAACTATCAGTAGATTCTCAACATATATCTGTCACGTGAGTGTTTAACCTACGTAGAGTACATAATTAAGGCCACACATTAAATTAGTTGTTGATCATCCTTATTATTTTGAAATGTTTACTGGGAAGGTGGGACTGTTTATATTTTTTAATAAATATTTTTATTTAAATTCTTTAGTGAACTTTTTTTTTATCACATCTAGCGTAACACTCAACACACACACACACACACACACACACACACTACGTACACACACACACACACACACACACACACACACATTAGTTGTTGGTCACCTACATATTTTGATATATTTATATATAAGATGGGACTATATATATATATATATACATATATACATATATATATATACACATATATATACATATACATATACATATACATATACATATATACACACACACATATACATATATATATATATATATATATATATATATATATATATATATATATATATATATATATATATATATATCGAGTGGTTTGAGGTTGATTTATTTATGTAATAAGTTTAATAAACTGTACAAGACAAAGAATCGTTTTATAAGAATTGTTTTATTATTACGTCCAAGGACTTCATCACAGGAAGGCTTGTTTTTAATATGTCACGTTGGGAAATGGTTTTCATGTTATGTTGGGTGAGGGATGCTAGGACGCTAGTTAATGGAAGTTCAACAATACCTTCTGTCACTGAAGAGTAAAACGGACTGTGCCAGTGAGTCACAACCTACAAATGTATCTTTTGGATAAAGTGTCAATTAATATTTTAAACTTCAGATATATACATTTGAATATACTGTTCAGTTCCGTGGTGTCGGACGTACATTTCAGACCCTTCAGGAAAGCGTTATATAAATGTACAAACTGGGCCTACTGTGTCTCTTGTTACTCTTGTGGTGTTGTCGCTGCTACATTCTTGTCTGGATTGACTGAACTCCACCCCCTGTTATAAACACACACACACACACACACACACACACACACACACACACACACACACACACACACACACACACACACACACACACACACACACACACACACACAAATATATATATATATATATATATTATATATATATATAGTATATATATATATATATATATATATATATATATAATATATCGGGGTTAGTGCCAGAATCCATTATATGGTGAATTATACAAAAATGAGTTAATCACCTTGTCAGCATCAAGGGAAGCTGTACTATCATGTCACAATGTCTCATTCAAATCAATAATTTATTTATGCTTTTATACATCAGAACCCAAACCATTTATCTTTTATGTCCATTTACACAAAAGGCCAAAACCATGTTTTCAGCACTACCTTATTCTGTCTCTCTAGAATTGTGTACTATCATTCATAACTGACAGACATAACACGTTAGCTTACAACACTGGATTGTGGTGGGCCGTAAACTGTCTGAGAAGATTGAATCCTAGGTGCCATAACGCATGACACGCTAAAGACACGTGCTAGCTCTAAGCGTTTCCATCCAGCGATGGTGTTTTATGTTAACTATCTCTGCCTGGGTGTTTTGGCTTACAAAGAAATAACAACTCTGGCAAAGGTACCTAGAATTAATTGTTTACGTATCACGATGACCGGTCCGTTGGTGATAATCTGAGATGGACTGCAGACAATGAATGGGGGGGGGGGGGGGGGGGGGGGGGGGGGGGGGGGGGGGGGGGGGGGGGGGTTGGAAGTGTGTAGTGCTTAGCCATCTGGAATGTGGTAAGATGTATGTGTTGTTAACTAGTTGCTGAATAAATGCTGTTATGTAAATTGAACCAGAAGTGATTGCAGAGTCCATTTCGTTCTACAGAAGAAACACGCAGTTGAGAAAATATTAACTGAACAGAGACATAAGGAAACTAGTTAAAAAGGAAAGTTATTTTCCCCTTTTTTTTAGTTTGAATAGTTACTATGTGTATTAAAGACAAAATAATATAACTAAATTAATTTGCCGGGGTCAGGACGTAGCCCAGTAGTAAAGTGCTGGTCTGATGTGCGGTTAGAATAGGATCGATCCCTGTTAGTGGAATCATTGGACTATTTCTCGTTTCAGCCAGTGCTTCACAACTGGTGTTACAGACTGTGATATGTACTATCCTGTTTGTGGGATGATGCATATATTAAAGATCCCTTGCCCATAGTTTCCTCTCTAAAATATATTTGTGGTCATTAACCACATGTCTGACATCACATAACTATAGTTGTGTTGAGTGGTCATTAACCACAAAATGACTTTCACATAACTATATATGTGTTGAGTGTGTCATTAAATATAAAATACCTTTCTATATATATATGTTTTAAACATGGCTCCCATATACAACAGCCTTAGTTAAAACTTATTAACAAGCTATGTCTGTATTGTGTAGACAATTTGAATATTACATAAAAAATAAATTTAAGATGCAATTTAAAATGAAAATGCTTGGGAATTGTTTATTGTAATAAGGATGCTGGCCCAAAGATGATAAATGTTTTATGACCATACGCAATAAAATATTTTAATTTACTTAGCCTAGAGGGAAATTAGTTTATATTATTTCGAAGGCATCATCACAGGATTGTAACTTTTCTAGTCATTGTATATTTTATAGACAACCGGACTCGGTAGCGTCGTGGTTAGGCCATCGGTCTACAGGCTGGTAGGTACTGGGTTCGGATCCCAGTCGAGGCATGGAATTTTTAATCCAGATACTGACTTCAAACCATGAGTGAGTGCTCCGCAAGGCTCAATGGGTAGGTGTAAACCACTTGCACCGACCAGTGATCCATAACTGGTTCAATAAAGGCCATGGTTTGTGCTATCCTGCTACTAAAAGATCCCTTGCTGCCAATCAGAAAGAGTAGCCCATGAAGTGGCGACAGCGGGTTTCCTCTCAAAATCTGTGTGGTCCTTAACCATATGTCTGACGCCATATAACCGTAAATAAAATGTGTTAAGTGCGTCGTTAAATAAAGCATTTCTTTCTTTATTTATTTTATAGACATGATATAATATTTGACATATAGTTGAAAATGAATTAGCAGATTAAGGTCAAGCATTTTTCTTTAAATCGGAGTCCGTTCATGGCAGTTCATATTCAGTTCAGTGGTACAGATAGATGCGATAGGATATATGATTGATTGCCCTTAAAGCGGAGCCATTGGCTTTTATCTTACTTCAACCAGTGCCCAGGACTGGTACATTAGAGATTGTGGTATGTACTTTCCTGTCAACGGGGAAGTGCTTATAAACGATACCTTGTCGCTGTTTTGTTGGAGTAGCCACTATGCTGATAACAAGTGTCGAAATACCTCACACACAGGACATATGATAAGCATGATTTAATCATAGCATGTGCTGGCTTGCCGTTAAATATTTCTTTTCCATCCATGCCAATATGATTGCTCTAGTCCGAGCCATTCCTTAACGGCAACCAGTGCCCAGGAGTGTACATTAGTGTGTGGTGTCAACGGGGAAGTGTGTGTGTGTGTGTGTGTGTATACCTCACAAACAGGACATATATATATATATGCTGGTATATATATATATATATATATATATATATATATATATATATATATATTAGGGTAGCCAGGATTTTATATTGGGGGTGGAGTGGGGGTAGAGGGCACTGTTTTTACACATGTTATGGGGCGACATGCATTATAAAAGTTGGTATTGTGATCAAAGAGGTATATTTATTAAGACAAGGTCCCCTTGTGCCCAATCTCTGGTTACCAGGATACGTCAGTACATATGTGTGCAATTTAAAGCATATCAATCAATAGAGTTTGGTTTAAACAGTTATCTTTAGTAGTATTACTTGCATATTTAAAATGTACTGAACAAAATGACTTAAGGGCCTATAGACTTGTGGTAATTATTTGCTAATGTCATATTAATTTAGTAAGTTTTAATCACAGATAACTTCTAAACATTGTTTCAGTAACATCTGACCCATGTTACATGCAAACATCTTGCACACGATGATTATTTTGTGCATTTTTGAAAAACCTACGAAAATGCGAAATTCTGCTAGGAATCGTTACTCGTTGATTATAGATATATTTTTCATTTTATTCTCTCTAAATTGCTGTTTAAATCACTAAGTTGAAGAACATTTGTTTTAGTAGACACTTTACAACGAATGAAAACCTTAAAGGAAAAATGCCGAATATAGTTACTGGCCCTTTATTCATTTTGTTTCGTTAAATTAAAATGTATTAGAAATCATTAAACGTATTAACTTATCTTAACTGTTGAATTAACATTATTTATTCAGTTAGTATCTCAACACTACAGATATGGTTCAGTTTACTCCAATAGCTTACATTTCGTGTTTAATTAGTGTAATAAATATATCTGTTATAACTGGTATGGTAGCTTACATTTCATGTAATAATTAGTGTAACAAATGTATCTGTTATAACTGGTTTTAAGGCTTTGTTTTGTTTGACAAATTATTTTTCTAAAGTTGTTAAGTGCTTCTAGCAACCTGATACATTACCAGGGAGCCGGATTCACCATCTCAGTGTAGGATACGGTTACTGTGCACACAGCTGGAAACACCCATGACCCTTGCAAGTGTCTGCCATCCAGATATAAATTGTTATTGTTTACAATTACTTCCTGTCTCCGGTACAGTTTTCAAAGTATTAACAACACAAACCCAATTAGGTGTTTCTGAGCTGCTGCGAACTTGAAAGTTTACTGTATGCCACGTGGACTAACTGCAAGATAACATTATTCATGGCTTGAGATTTCACACAATTTGACACATGCTGGGCTGTAAGAAGAACTGTTTATAAAATAGCTTGCTCTGGCTTGCTGGTCGGAGCTGTTTGTGTTCAAGTTCCAGGAGCCAGAATAAATTAAATATTTCTTCATCTAATAACATGATTATCTATTATTACTAGCAGACAAACCTTTTAAGTTTTATACTAAAACAAATAACTGCTAGCATCTAAAAACAAAATATTTAGCAAAAGTTAAGTTTCCGATGTTTAAGTGCATTCCAAAGTTTTCAATGCAGTTTTCGCAGATTGAAGTGGAACGGAGATAAGTGGTTCTAGCACTAACCCCTCGATATATTACAGCACATATGGCTACTGAATTAAATTTAAAAGAACTTCCAAATCTGAAGGATATCTTAGTCTCCACAAGACTACCCACCACCTAAGTCTGCTTGTAAACCTCTAACCGAGTCCATTTATCACCGGTTGTTTGTTATTCCTTTTCCTAACAATCTCCTAAA
This sequence comes from Gigantopelta aegis, assembly GCF_016097555.1. Classification (NCBI taxonomy): domain Eukaryota; kingdom Metazoa; phylum Mollusca; class Gastropoda; order Neomphalida; family Peltospiridae; genus Gigantopelta; species Gigantopelta aegis. The sequence continues at coordinate 13,312,221 of NC_054710.1, read as the reverse complement.
AACAAATGCATCTTATTTGGCTAAAAAGCACAAGACAGTAGTAGCCAAACAAATTAAAAACAATGACAATGACCAGATATACTTTGCATATTCCACCGGTCAATACAAATCATTTCCGAATTCCTACAGCAAATTAGAAAATAATATATATGTAAACAATGCATTTAAATAATCTCAGAGCCAGTGCGTTCATTATTTTGTTTTTTTAATTTATACACACACGTACATATACACGGTTGACAGACATCTCATATTAAGCGATGTGTACAGACTGAACAACTGAACTTAGATCAAACTATCAGTAGATCCTCAACATATATCTGTCATGTGAGTGTTTAACCGACGTAGAGAACATAATTAAGGCCACAAATTAAATTAGCTGTTGATCATTCTTATTATTTTGAAATGTTTACTGGGAAGATGGGGCTGGGTTTTTTTTTTTTTTTAATAAATATTTTAATTTATATCTTACAGTGATTGTCTTTAATAAAAAAAACCCAACCCCAAAACAACAAGCAAACAATATATATATATATATATATATATATATATATATATATCATATATGTTGTGTGTGTGTGTGTATGGGTGTGTTGTGTATCTATGTATATATTATATATCATATAATATAATCATATAATATCTTACATTTTCAGTGCAATCAAAGTATGTGACATTTTTCAGATCACATACTTTAAGAATTTGATAACTTTGCAAATTAGATGTAAATTAGTCGAGGTCTCGGCACTAGGTTTATTGACATTTAATTAACCATACTTGGGTGACACTCCATGATTGACGCATACATTCATAGCCATCAAATAAAAACATTTCAATGGCAATTTGACACTGAATGCTGTCCAGTGTTCGGAAAAAACAACAACATTAGGCATAACTTTATTTTGATGTAAGGACATCCAAAATGACGTCATTCGAGTTTGCCGTCATTTCCATTCAAAAATACACCGCGCCACGTATTCTTACGTCATTTGAATATCTAGTAATGGCGGACTGGAATTAGAGTTGCGTGTACAGTTTACAAAAACACGTTGTATTAAGCTTGAGCTTATATGATAAAGAGATTATTACCCTCGTGTATTTCGGTATCGTCAATATCATATATTAGGAATAAAAATAATGTATTATGCGAGCCTCTGGCGAGTTTTTATTCCTAATATATGATATTGACGATACCGAAAACACTCTGGTAATAACCCCCCCTCTCTCTCTCTCTCTCTCTCTCTCTCTCTCTCTCTCTCTCTCTCTCTCTCTCTCTCTCTCTCTCTCTCTATATATATATATATATATATCTGTCTGTGTGTTTGCGTGTATATATATATATATATATATATATATATATATATATATATATATATATATAGATATGTGTGTGTGTGTGTATATATATGATTTTTTTTGGTAAAGTGTCAGTCATTGTTTTAGACCAGAAATATATACATTTAAATATACTGGAATATGAATAAACATTCGATCCCAAACACAATTACTGAAATAAGCAGGGGCATTCCAGAATTATTCTTTGCGATGCAATTTATTTTGAAACGTCAACTGCATATATGCCGTTTTCTCCTGTTTTAATCAACAGAAACCCATTCTACCCCCTTCCCCCTTCCCCCACAAACACATGCACGCGCGCGCGCACACACACACACACACACACAGACACACACGCAGAGGTATGCATATTTATACAAAACACTGCCATACATACATACATAATGGCTGCCAGCCTCCCGACAAAAGCTGGATATATACATGTGTCACCTGAGCCTAACAGTGACCCACTTTGTGGTTTATGTACAGCATAAAAATAACTCACGACTTTGGCATACCGCCTGTTGCAAGTCACGTCCTCCTTTCATCCGGTATGTACACGTATCTTAGTTACTATCATAGCCGTGTGCACCTGTATGTTCTGTAGTACTCATATGTGGCTCGTACTACAGTTTATTTGTATACAATGAATTCATCTAACACTTATGCTCCTCCTCTGTTTCACCTGTGATCCTGCGACAACCATGACGCCGTCTAAACTGGTTACAACCTCTGAAGTCTTCTGGTCGCCAAAACAGACGTGAACATTTACGCGGCGGCAGCCATCTTGTATAGCTCATAAGGTAAGCAGGGGTTAAAATACTGCCGTTTTGACCGGTTAACATCACCACGAGCCGGGATATGTTGTCGTCCGTTGTTCCGTCGGACAGGCAATTGTGTGTGTGTGTGTGTGTGTGTGTGTGTGTGTGTGTGTGTGTGTGTGTGTGTGTTTAACCGTAACGGTCTAAAAGGTCTGATGGTATTTTTAATACCCTGATAAAAATTTATGTAGTTCATGGAATGGGGTTTCTTAGTTGCCAAATCTATTCCTATTAAAACAAAAAATTTTTTTTTATTTTTAATAAAAATTAGGGGCAGGGATATTTAAAATGTCAGTATTTCAGTCAATATACAAGATAGAATAATAAATGACATTTTATATTAACGCTACAGGTCTCGACTATCTATTCATTCGTTTAAACTATTTTTGTATAATTCTGTATACATGGAAGAGGATAACAACATAACTGGTTCCGAAATATCACATAAAATGACATGATTTTCGTAATATGACAGTTTGCCGGAATTTCAAATATTTAAGGGTATTTCCAGCATTTAGGGTTGGCGACTTCGAAAACGTAGGCGTGGCTCACAGAGCGCCCTTTCTCAAAATGGCCGCTATTGTAAGTTTTTGATAAGGTAGCAGTATACAATAAGCTCCCTTGTGTACAGTAAGCTCCCTTGTGTACTGTAAACTCCCTTGTGTACAAGGGCGCGCAAAGCGTTCTCTTGATGGTTTTGCACAGATCGATGTTTGAAGGCTAATTATTTGGAATAGGAAAAAAAATATTAAGCTTAGTGATTTTCCTTGTGACAAAAGTGGGGGCGATCATTTTGGGTAATTTTCAAACCATCTGATTCTGTGAAAAACTGAATAGCTAAATCTTTATTCAAATGAGGGTTTTTGTAAGGTTTGATGAGCCATAAATATATGTGTGATATCCGCCAACTTATGTTTGGTTTGTATATGGTGTGGACATTGACAAAAAATGAACCAAAATCATGGAGTTTGGACACACAATGGAAGTAACAAAAATATTTAACTGAACATATTTAAAGACATACTGTCACGGATTTAAGGACCGTATTTCTCTAAAAATGGATAATAAATAAAAATTATATTAATTGTTGGAAACCAAATCTTGTTATCGCATCACCTTAACTGAACCATGATGGAGTGAAATCCATGTCAACCCTATCGGCAATTTTAGTTTTCGAATTATCGACCATTGCCATAATTCAATAAAGTGTACAAAATATCATTAATAAATGGAGTATGGTGGTTATTGAAGATGGTTGAATAAAGTACATTTAGGAACAAATCAAATTATGTTTGTTCAGGTAATACTTTGTTAGACCATTAAATAGGTCAGTGGTCTGTGACAATATGCCTTTAAAATAGGTCCTCTTTATAATTATGACCCTTTTTGTAATTTCCTTCAGATTAAAAATACCTGTATCTTTCTTGATTGTTAAATCATAGGTGGGCATTTAGGATGTCATGGACTGGTATGCATAACTCTCAGCTGAAGATTCACAAATAACTGTGGTCTGCTACCTAATCATTAAAAACGACATACAACATTTTGAGGCTTCAAACTTGGCAGAAAGTTAGAAACAAACATTGGGAACCATAAGCAGTAATAAAGTGTGACATTTAAACGTGTGGGCGTGGCCAACATATTTTTTTTTCAAAATGGCCGCCTTCATCGGTTCTCTGCATATTCTTTCAAGTGTTGAATACTAACATTTGTATACACGCTATGTCTTATGATTCAGTCGGCTTGATTTTCGTTTAAATAAAAATATTTAGTCAGTTGCTTTTGTGCATCAACTTTTGTAAACCAAATATACATACATGTGTGTGTGATGTGTGTGTGTGTGTGTGTGTGTGTGTGTGTGTGTGTGTGTGTGTATGTGTGTGTGTGTGTGTGTGTGTGTGTGTGTGTGTGTGTGTGTGTGTGTGTGTGTGTGTGTGTGTGTGTGTGTGTGTGTGTGTGTGTGTGTGTGTGTGTGTGTGTGTGTGTGTGTGTGTGTGTGTGTGTGTGTGTGTGTGTGTGTATGTGTGTGTGTGTGTGTGTATGTGTGTGTGTATGTGTGTGTGTGTGTGTGTGTTGTGTGTGTTGTGTGTGTGTGTGTGTGTGTGTGTGTGTGTGTGTGTGTGTGTGTGTGTGTGTGTGTGTGTGTGTGTGTGTGTGTGTGTGTGTGTGTGTGTGTGTATGTTGTGTGTGTGTGTGTTGTGTGTGTGTGTGTGTGTGTGTGTGTGTGTGTGTGTGTGTGTGTGTGTGTGTGTGTGTGTGTGTGTGTGTGTGTGTGTGTGTGTGTGTGTGTGTGTGTGTGTGTGTAAACTGCATTTGGTTATACAAGATATTTCTTTTATAATTATCTGTGATGCATGCTGCACGTAATAAAGATCACATGTTAAGAATGATGATAATCTCAAGGACTGATTAAGATTTCTAAGTGGTGTGCTGTTGGGTTAAACTATTCTTAGACAGAACATTGATCTATCGCTCTGTAGTCTATTGGGTATTTCATATGTATATATATATATATCTAAAATCTGGTAACATTTATAGCTGTAGAAATTAAATGTTGAATCTGAGGCAATTCGTCGTTTTAGGAGTAAACATCGGCGTATTTAATATTGGAGGAACATTGTCTCCATGCTCTCCAACCCTGCTAATCCAGTGGCTGTAGGCCTTCTTCTTGATGATGGTTGTTAATGGTGTTATGTCTGGCGCAGTATTACAAGTATAAGTAATATTCCTCTTAGTAGTCACTGTATCAACACTTTAGGAGTAAACATCGGCGTATTTAATATTGAAGGAGCATTGTCCCCATGCTCTCCATCCCTGCTAATCCGGTGGCTGTAGGCATTCTTCTTGATGGTGGTTGTTAATGGCATATGTCTGGAGTTATGTCTAGCGAAGTATTACAAGTATAAATAATATTCCTCTTAGTAGTCACTGTATCAACACTTTGAACCCGCTATCGTTTGGGCTTTAGGGTACAAAATATTTAATGAATGATTTTAATATTTGCTGTACAGAATCTGCTTATAGGACCATTGCTGCTTGGATCTTTATAACTAAATATATTGTATTTAGTCTTTCCCATTCTGGACTGTGTTTAGTGGTACTTATAGCAACATTTTCCCAAATACTATTGTATATTAACATTGTCAGCATAATATCTTTATGCGTTACAGACGGCAGATCCAACATTATCTCTCAAACGAGGACCACTTGATGGCCTAGTGTACAAACATGTTTCTCTGAAAGTATCCAATGACCATGTCCGATGACATCAATTCCATTCTGGTCTTTCGTTTGTTTGTTTGTTTTTCTTCTTGTTCTTTTCTTCGTTTGTTTCCCCTAATCATGACTGTTGAGTCGTAAATAGGTTGCTTTTCCGATTCTACCCGACATCAGGGTGAACTGGCCAGTGTTCTTGTCGCCATGTAGTTTTTCTGCCGGGGATTCGTAATCAGGTCATATCTGGTCGCTTGTTCGTTGGTGCTGGCTGAGATACGTAATCAGGCCATATCTGGTCGCTTGTTCGTTGGTGCTGGCTGAGATACGTAATCAGGCCATATCTGGTCGCTTGTTCTGGTGCTGGCTGAGATACGTAATCAGGCCATATCTGGTCTCTTGTTTGTTGGTGCTGGCTGGGATACTTAAGCAGGCCATATCTGGTCTCTTGTTTGTTGGTGTTGGCTGCAATCCTGGAGGAAGTGGGTTGGTGTCTCTTCTCCCTGTCCACATGGGCACATTTCTGTATTCGAGAGCTTGAATCTGATTTTGAAAACAAATAATTCAAGATTGCCCAAACAGTATGGGATTTTCAAATGCAGTGCAAGATTATCAGTGTACACACAGTATTCTTCAGATATGTTTTCTAGCTGTGGTCTATTGACCAAAGATCAGGCAGCGACACTTGACCTCTTGTGCAACCAGAAAATCATCGACATTCTCTTCACATGATATTTTCTATAACCGTTAATTTTTGTTGTTGAAGTGCAATGTATATGCAGTTCTATATCACTCATGCCCAGCTTTGTCCTACCTATTTTCTCGTCTAGCCATGAGAACTTTATTGCTTTTGACATGAAATACTTTTACATCGATAATTTTCAAGTTCCTTAATTAAAAAAAAATATACACATATTAATCACTAATACACACACTATAGAAAAAACCCCGATATCACCCCTTTTCAGTTATGTTCCAATTAAATACTTAGGTGCTGTCGGGTTTCTTCCTGTAGTGTGTGTATTAGTGATTACTATGTGAAACATGTGTTGTCAGGGAACTCGAAAATTATTGATGTAACGGTATTTAATGTCAAACATAGGATTGTTGTTGTATTAGAGTGGAAATCTTTGACTACCGTTTGGTGGGCAGCAATTGCGAACAAATTACATACATTGGTCTCTGATTGTAACGAGAGCGTCATAACCATCCAAATGTCCGTCTAGCTCTCTTACAGTTGGAGTACTCGAGCTACCGTGGAGATAGCCAGCCCTCATTAGCCGTGTAGGTCTATTTAGCCACTTCTGTGTTAATTAACAAATATGACATCTATGATGGTGTATTAATAGAATTCATCTTTCTGTGCAACATTTAACACGGTGTCTGTATGACAGTCGACAGGACCTGAGCGCAAAACACACCTTACGAATTGCGGCATAGGTTAAGTACAAAGAAGGCTGTCGGCAGTACAAATCAAAAGAGGAGAAACGGTCAGAACGATGGGAAGCTGCTAAAAAGGCATTGCGTATTATATTATAGATTGATGGGTTCATGTAATATCAATGAGAAAATAAAACAGGTAAAACAAATATTAGAAGATAAAAAAAACCCCAAACAACCCCCCACCTTAATAATAAAAATTAGGGGTTGATTTGAAGCAATATATCTCAAAATGCCCAAAGGCGACAGAATGTCATCTGCCAGAAATATGTTCAAAGACATGATCTTAAACAAAATTAAGAATAAAAAATCCTTAATACCCCAATTTCGAACTTTGAGAACAATTGCATTTCTCTGTCTGACTAATTCAACATTAACAACTAATGCAAACAATCATTTTATTAATATGAAATAAAGAAAATAGCTGGAACGATCTCCGTTGCTTTCTATGCACTGCCGAAAGTAGTGCAAATTTGAGATTCATGCAGTTATGAAAATCAGGTGGGTTTTTTCTTAAGTTAGATGATATTATTTGGACCAATCCAAACATTTATAACAAAAGGGTATATAGGTATTGGAATTATATGCATATAAAAATACCTAGGCTAAGATAAGCAAAGAAAATTAAAAATAACAAACAATATATGCACTAATTAACAAAGAATGTATGTTTGGTTCAGTAGGGAATATCTGTTTTGTTGAAAGGGCAAATGTGATAAAATGTGAAATGCCAACTTTCTGTTTTTGTAACCGAACCGGCCTTGATGGTGTCGTGGTTAAGCCATCGGACATAAGGCTGGCAGGTACAGGGTTTGCAGCCCGGTACCGGCTCCCAACCAGAGCGAGTTTTAACTACTCAATGGGTAGTTGTAAGACCACTACACCCTCTTCTCTCTCACTAACCACTAACCCTCTGTCCTTGACAGACAGCCCAGATAGTTGAGGCATGTGCCCAGGACAACGTGCTTGAATCTCAGTTGGACATAAACACCAAAATAAGTTGAAATGAAAATGAATGTTTAAACAATGTTATAAGATGGTGAGTAGTTAAGGCAGCTTTAAAGAGTTATACTTTTTTTTACTGAACCTTGATTCAGCTATTCTCATAAAATCCATCATATTAACAACGTTTTTGTTGATTTTTAACTTAAACATTCGATCGTGTGTCATCAGCAGCATTCGATAACAGTAGTGATAATGTCACTGGTAGGAATTCATTTGAAGTATTTAAATGGTCACCACGGAGGGGCGAGTCGTAACCCAGTGGAAAAGCGCTCACTTGATGACCAGTTGGTTTGGGATCGATCCCCGTCAGTGCTCCCATTGGGCTATTTCTCGCCCCAGCCAGTGCACCATGACTGGTACATAACGGCCGTTGCATGTGCTATCCTGTCTATGGGATGGTGCCATATAACTGTTAATAAAATGTGTTGAGTGTGTCGTTAAATAAACCATTTCCTTCCTTGATCACCGCGGAGCATCCAATGAGATATCGTTAAATCGATCTCCCACCTGCCGTCCCCACCCCTCCAACCCACTAGATACGGTCGAGTAAACAGACTAATTTTCATTAGGTGCTACTAATCTTCATAAGATGTGTAACAATGTCATTTATTTTTCTTTTCCAGACATGGCCACAGCATACTCCATAGACGACCAAATCTCCTGCAGCCTCTGTTTGGATATTTTCACTGATCCGCGCGGACTTCCGTGCGGACACACGTTTTGTCTGACGTGTCTCCAAAACCACATCGACGCCAACAACACAGATGATACTTTCATGTGTCCAAACTGCAGGGACGTGGTCGGTATCCCTGACAACAAACCTCCTATATCTTCTTGGGCTTCACAGTTCAAACGAAATCTGGCACTCGTGGACGCCATTGGTCTCATCAAACAATTTAAAATATGTGAGTTAGAAATAGAACTTGTTGCCTTAATAAAGATGCAAACTTTTAGCAACCTTACTCGATTTTTGTAACTGACAAGTGTGCGTGTTCGTCTCTCTCTCTCTCTCTCTCTCTCTCTCTCTCTCTCTCTCTCTCTCTCTCTCTCTCTCTCTCTCTCTCTCTCTCTCTCTCTATATATATATATATATATATATATATATATATATGCGTGCGTACGTTCGTGCGTGTTTGTGTGTCTTTCGACTTATGAAATTTCATTTAGTGTTATGGTAAAAATAACCTGTAAACCTGAAACCAACATATAATAACACCAAATAAATAAGAACTCTGAGCAACAAAACTGTAATACATGATCAGAGTCGTATGTTTGCACAATGCTGAGTCGAATAGTAATTTGGCAAAATAGTCTTTGATTACACGAATATCTATTTAGTGTTTCGTCTATAGGAGGACATCCACTCCCGAGGAGATCCTTTACTGGAGATTCAATCCCTCTTCCAACGCCACAAAGAGGACTGCCATTCCCAGACTAGTTTACTAAAACAAAACTAGCACTGGACAGAGGCCATTACAATAAGAACAGCCGTGATGACGTGCACTCATAAATCACTTTCACAAAGGTGATTCTATCAGGTGTTCCTGTCCCACAGGTGGTCCTCGTCACGAATCTTAAAAGTCTTACTTATAGTCTCTATGTAAAGTGCACTACGTCCTGGAATTCGTCTTTATCTTCAGTCTTCTAGGTTCAATGCACACCTTCTGAACAAACTGAAAAAGCAACTGCTATTTAACTACATATAAGTTAAGATTTATTGATATGAACCATGTAGATGTTGCCATGAAAGTAGATAATCCACAGAAGGCAGGACATGCTCACCTTTCGCGAACATGAGTGCATATTATCATTCACAGCTCTACTAATTCTAATAGGCTCTGTCCGGCGATAGTTTTGATTAGAGTAAACTAGTCTCTGTGGTGGTGCAAGAGGGATGAAATCTACAGTAAAGGATCTCCTAGGGTGCGGCTACCCTCGTATAGATGAGGCACTAGATACATATTCATGGAATCAACCACTCGTTTACCAAATGCCCATTCGTCTCAAACACATCATGCAAACACACAAACAAAAAATAAACCAAAAAACCCCTTAAAGTTTGAATAGTTTAAGAATCTTGTTAGACTCTTGTCTGACTGGTACGTCAAAGACCGTGGCATGTGTTATCCTGTTTGTGGGATAATGCCGATAACAGATCCCAGGCTATTAATGTAAATATATAGCTGGTTTCCTATATATATATATGTCAAAATGACCAAATATTCAGCGATATTGTATTATGTTAATAATATATATATCAAGATATTATTATTACTATTTCTATATAATGTGTATGTAATGACATGTTGACATTATACGGTCATGATCTCAAGACACACCAACCTTGGCATGGCCATATGGCTCTGGGGACAATAATAATAATTTTAAAAAAATCGATGTGTTCTAGTGGTGTCATTAAACAAAAAAACAAGTTTAACTTTTTGACTTTTGTTTATTGAGTAGGTGACAATCCAAGAGCGACAATTCAACAAAACCCAAATAGACTTGTAATTGAATCGTCCTGTGAAACGATAAAGAAGTTCAGTCATTTTATAGAAAACCAGATGACGTCAGACATTGAGAGACTACAGCGAAGCGTCGACGTCAGCGCGACACAGACTGCGGCTCAGATGCAGAGACAAGGAGATGAACTGATTGCGGAGTTCACAATAGCAGTCCACACTGAACTGGAAAAGAGGAACTCAGAACTGGAAAAATGTCGGCAGTCTGTTAACAATGAAATCGTTGAATTGTTCACTGATGTTAACAGACTAATAGAGGAAAGTAAAGAATGCCTGAAACTGGGCGAAAATCTCCTCAGATCTGCATCACTTTCTGATATGAAAAGACATGTTTCCAAATTTTCAAAAATACAAAAGATAACAGCTGATTATTTAGCCACACCACGTCCTGAATTTCCTGATTTGGCAATAACTTTAGTTGAACCTGAGAAAACAGGAAGGAAAACGATTTTTGCAGAGATTGGGAGAATTTCGAGACCTGACGTAAAATCTATCAAAATAACACACAATATATATTTACATACTTCGATATTTGAACCAGAGGTCGAGATAAACCGGAAGTCAGATAGGTTAAAGCATGAACAAACGATCAATGCAAAACTGGAATCCGATACAGGATGTCCAATGTTATTATCTATCCTAGTGTTAGAAGGTCAAGAGTCAAACAAGATCGTTGTTACTGACTTTGGAAACAAATGTGTAAAATCATTTTCCTCTCAACACAAAACGGTTCAGAGTCTATATAGGACCAGTAGCAGACCATGCTGCCTTGCTAAGACACGTGACCACCAGGTGCTCGTCACTCTGCCAGAAGAAAGAAAACTATTATATCTGAATGTACAAGATGACATACAGCTGATGAAGACGGTGACATCCAAGAAAGACTACCGCGGCATAACCGTGTTGCCTGACGACAACATGGCTATGACTGGAGGGATTTCTGGGTGTATGGACATACTAAACCAGCGGTATGACGTCATACGGTCTATTCCTAACAACGTGATCCCCAACCCCGTGTACCTAACAGTGAAACGAGATTCTCTAATTGTTGTATCATTTACCACTAACATTGTCACATGTGTGTCGTCATCAGGACAAGTCATGTGGGTATCACGTGATTCAGCAAGGTTTCATCAGCTATATGGTGTTGCATGCGACACTGAGGAGTTTGTTTATGTCTGTGATAACGATAGACATGCCATTGTTCAGCTGTCACGTGACGGGATGGTTATTTGTGACGTCATCACACAGAAAGACGGCCTAAAAAAACCTGTGTCACTCTGTTTTGCTCGAGACAAACTTTATGTCACCCAGGAAAATGGAGAAATCAAACTATTTGGCTGGAGCAAAACATAACATTCACCATGCCGGGTGTATACCACCAAATAAATTGCATTAATGACAACAGTAAGTTACAGTAACATATGTGACTATAACTTCAACACACAATGTTTCAATCAACACATACACGATTAATATAGACTCTATAACCTCCCAACCTTAAAATAGTGTTTTTGAATGGGTGTTAAGTTACTCGTTTTAGACGTAATTGGAAGTGTCTTTGACTCTCCGAGTTCCGCACAGTAATTGTTATCCTGATTTTAGGAGGACTCCATGTAGTTGTTGGTACATTGACACTAGTTCAAATTACTGTCCACACATAATGTCACATTTGTCACATTTGTCAGAACGGCACTAATGGTTGCGGGGCGGGACTTAGCCCAGTGGTAAAGTGCTCACTTGATGCGCGGTCGGACTAGGATCGATCCCCGTCGGTTGGGCTATTTCTCGTACCATCCAGTGCACCACGACTGGTATGTCAAAGGCCGTGATAAGTGCTATCCTGTCTGTGGGATGGGGCATATAAAAATCCCTTGCTACTAATGGAAACGTGTAGCGTGTTTCCTCTCTAAGACTGTGAAAGTTATCAAAAGTGCTCCAGTGGTGTCCTTAATTGTGGAATGAAAAGACATATGCATTTCGAACTTAAGTCTCACTACACAGTTCACTTCCGGGTTAGATTGCATTCATCACGGTCCACTATAGTTCCTAACTGCACATATATTGTGGTTCACATATTCACGTCTAGTAATTGGGGAAGAATTAAAACAAATTGTATTTTTACAATGGTAAGCATTGCTATTTTGTAATATTGTGCATTGACGTTTTGGGACATGGGTGTATAGCGGAAGAGGCGACTGGTGGGAATATGATCTAAAACTACCTGTTCGGACTGTTACTACAGCCAGATGCAGTCATACAGCAAACACAAACTGAGACGGAAATGTTCTCAATTTTGGTGGGGAAAATAAATGTATGTTCGCAATGGTGTATGTTGTTAGTACCACCGGGAACTCGTTCTATTGGCAATCTTCATTTGAAGTTGAGCAATTTAACATGGATTTCAGTGGCAGATGACATTTGTGTTGTGGGACTTTATATCACTCCACAAAATGGTGATATTAAAATATCTGGCTGCAATCAAAGTGAACGATGACAATACAAGTCAAGCAATTCTCGTTGCAAAGAAAAACAACAACAACACCACGTTAAAATATATCGGCGACAAGCAAAACTAGTTGATAATGGGAGAGCGAGGGTGTATACTGTAATGTAATGTACTTTGGCGGCATTGATAAATAAGAATTGGTGTGTGTGTGTGCGTGGGGGGGGGGGGGGGGGGGGGGGGGGTCTGGTCCCTTGTGTTATCCAGGTGGTGACAAGGGAGTCATGTAACTGCCCTTTTTGCGGCTATTAATTCGAACCTTCAGTACAAATGCAGTTTTGGGAAATTTTAGTATATGTAACAAAAAAAACCTAACATTACTAACATTATCTTAATCATTATGTTATGCTTCAAACATTTAAGTAATATAATGTTGCGTGGTATTGGAGGTTACTTTTCTTATATTGCATAGTACAAAGCCTGCCGACTTAGTCAAGACGAATTTTCTCACGTATCTTCAACTAACCTCATCATTTCATCAGTACTGTACCTTGTGGACGGTGAGTCAGCCCCCTCCTCACCCCATGCGACAAAAAAGCCCTAAAAGATAGATGTTATACATAGTGCCCTTTTTATATAACTAAAAAAAGGTCCTATATTACTATGTCCTAGTTTTTTTTTATGACCGGCCTCGGTGGCGGTCTACAGGCTGGTAGATACTGGGTTCGGATTTCAGTCGAGGCATGGGATTTTTAATCCAGATACCGACATCAAACCCTGAGTGAGTGCTCCGCAAGGCTCAATGGGTAGGTGTAAACCACTTCACCGATCAGTGATCCATAACTGGTTCAACAAAGGCCATGGTTTGTGCTATCCTTCCTGTGGGAAGCGCAAATTAAAGACGCCTTGCTGCCTGTCGTAAATGAGTAGCCTATGTGGCGACAGCGGGTTTCCTCTAAAAAACAGTGTCAGAATGTCCATATGTTTGACGTCCAATAGCCGATGATAATGTGCTCTAGTGGCGTCGTTAAATAAAACAAACTTTACTTTTATTTCAGTTCTCATATATATATATATATATATATATATATATATATATATATATATATATATATATATATACATATATATACATACATACATACATACATACATACATACATACATATATATATATATATATATATATATATATATATATATATATATAAAAATATATATATGGATCGATGTCATGTATTATAGTTATTGTTTAATGAAATTCTCAGTAGTGCACTACGAAGTTGCGTAACTATTGTTATTAGAGATCGTTTGGATGCATAATGCGACCTACATTTAGTTGTATTCCATGATAATGTGTTTCGTCTATGAAACTATGTTTGTAAAATAGTTGTCATATTTTATGGGATATTAGTATATTACGATTGCTAAATGTGTTAATTTAGTGTTCGAAGTCAGTGTTTCGGCCTTGCGGTATTCGACTTCATTTAATTTCCAACTTCATGTACATATCAAAACTATGACATAACGTTGATATTAATATTATTGATGTAAATATTGCCATAATTGAACAGTGTGTGTACTTACACACTGAAAACACACCATAGACTTATACATAAAACTGGGATAAATTTCCATTTGATCGACTATTTTAACATGGCTGCCGGGATTGACCGTGCCATTCAGTAAAGTGTATATTTTCTCGAAAACTGGTACGATCGTTTAGCTTTTGTGTTAGTTAAACGGATCCTAATATTGTTTGTATATTATGTCAAATCATTGTATTAATTAAATGAGATAATAACTGTAAAATGATTACTGCAATTATAATATTAATGCTTTTAGGAACTATATCCCTGTACGCTGAGAACCTGTTTACGCATACATGTTGCTAAGGTCATATATATCGGTACACAATATTTGTAAACAACGGTATAAAGATGTTGTTCTTTATAATAATTCAAAAGGCTTTTTCATTAAAACTATTTTATATTGAAATTAGACCACAAAAAGCAATTGTGTAATGCTAGTCCCATGTTTAGAATTTGTTTATATTATTAGCTTCAATTCCTAATGTATTTGCAGTGCACCATAGTTTGTTTTTGTGCCTGGTAACTAATGGTTTTTTTATGAATATTCTAAAGTTGAAATTGTTTTACGCTAATTTTAGACTGAAAAAGAAATTAAGAATGCTAGTTTTATGTTTATACACTTTAGTTATTTCCAGTATTAATTATTTCAAGTTGGTAATGCTTTCACTATGGGCTACATTGACGTATTTATAAAAATTGAAGTTTCTCGGGATTTAAAGTGTGTATTGTAAACTGCAAACGGAAGCTGGATCAAAACTCAATTACTTTATTTATTGAGCAATTGTGTGCATAACGTAATTATTAAATTAAATTATATTTATTTTGTAAAGGTAGATCTCTTCCTAGCGTAACGCAATTTCTCATTGGATCTTATGACGTCACGTGGTACATCTCAGATATATAAAAGGTTGACGTCAATGGACGTCAACCCCCTTTCCATTTAGGCAGACCATTCAAAAATGCGTCAGATGTTCCCTCATTCAAATTGCTCAAATCTTTTCTCTCACCTAACCCTACGGGACATTACAAATGCCATAGCACCAAAACAACATCCGCCTGCTACCGATTCCGGTCGGACTGTTGAATGTGCATGTTAAACCCTTTGACCTGACCTCACCTGGACGTCAACGTTCTATCGATCGTTCGCGGTCCAACTTTCCAACTTTATTACATTACATACATTTAAATTGACACTGGAATAATTTTAACTTGTATTATACAGTCGTCACTGGTTTAATATAATTGGAGGTGAAAGGAAGATATCTATCTATCTGTTCGAAACTTACCTGTGAACATTAACTTTATTTTCATTTACACTTTTAAATAAATTTATAATTCTGGAAACTGGAACATTTCGGCTTTGTTTTCTGTGGATGCTATTTATATTCTCTGGACATTGTTGATATCCTTGGGACGCGGCCACAACAATGTATATATATATATATATATATATATATATATATATATATATATATATATATATATATATATATATATATATATATATATTAAATTTGACCTTTTACAAATTCTAGGATGGCCAGAAACCAATTCACAGCCACCGATATTTTAAGCAAAACAAATATTTTAATCATTAAAACGTCTTATCTCTTTTAGTCGACAACATCTTAACAGTTGCAACAAACTGAGGACAGTCATCTTAAAGTTATTGTTGGCATCTTTTGATAAATATAATCCCATTTTATATACATAATTTATTTTTTAAATGATGCATGATACCTATCTTGCCGTGACTGGTACACCACTAAGCAGTAACTGAACATCTCAGGTCAGTACATTTTAGAACGACGGCTATTTGCCTTTCTTATCCTCTTTCTTCTACAGACTTAAGCTTTTCCTTCATGATGAAATTCACTTCGTTTCTGCGGCATTTTCTCTCAACATTTCAACATTTACTTTTAATGTTCTTCTGCTGTGAACCTATCCGCATGGGCGATGTGGACTGTTCCTGAGATAGGAAGACTCAATTTAAAAGGGCTGATACGGGGTCATATAATGACCTTTCTGTATGGGCACCTGGTAGAAAAGGGCTGATACAGGGTCATATAGTGACCTTTCTGTAGCAAGACCCAATAGAAGATCTTATTCGACTAATAAACTCAGCATAGTACTAACCAAACAAATTAAAAACAAGAATGATCAGATATATTTTGTATATCACTACGGTCAATTTAAAATCATTTTCGAATTCCTCGGGCAAAAAAAAATATAAATATATATGTATGTATCCATGTATGTATGTATATGTATGTATGTATGTATGTATGTATGTATGTATGCATATCTCTCTCTCTCTCTCTCTCTCTCTCTCTCTCTCTCTCTCTCTCTCTCTCTCTCTCTCTCTCTCTCTCTCTCTCTCTCTCTCTCTTTAAATGTATACACACACGTACATATACCTCATAGTATCTGTACCGAATGAAAAACATTAAGTATATAAATAATCGTTAGCTATACTTAATGTGGAATTAAAGGGTTAAACATACAACTGATAGTAACAAATAAGCACGTATTAGGTTATCAAGGTACAATAATGTGTGGAACTGAACTTAGATCAAACTATCAGTAGATCCTCAACATATATCTGTCATGTGAGTGTTTAACCTACGTAGAGTACATAATTAAGGCCACAAAATAATTTAGTTGTTGGTCATCCTTATTATTTTGAAATGTTTACTGGGAAGATGGGGCTGTTTATATTCTTTAATACATATTTTAATTGATATCTTACATTGATTTTGTCTTTAAGAAAAAACCCAACCCCAAAACAACAACAAACAAGCAATATACAGTGAAACCCCTCAAAACCGGACCCTCAGTAAACCGGAATTCCCTCAAAACCGGACGTTTTACACGGTCCCGTGATTTGCTTATCTTTTAACACAAAAATCTACCGCTCTAAACCGGAAACCTTTCTAAACTGCACCGGACGAAATTATCCGGTCCCTTTGTGTTCCTTTAATGCAAATTTGACCTCAGAATACCGGACGGTCACACCGGGGTCAATCATTATTGCATTACTTATACTTTGAGTACCCACTCAGCCGATAACGTGATATCGTACGCAGAGCTTATAACATGTGCGCATGCTCCAGTGTCACTGTTGTGCAATTGACAAATATCAATTACGGGATTAATTAACAGCTTTGATGTTTAAATAACTGGAGGAAACACGTGTACTCCCTTTATTCCGAGCTCGATTGTTACAAAGTTAGATTAACTTACGAATTTGATTGAGCTCCTTTTCATAGCCTACTTGTACGTCTCACGTTTACCGCAATGAACGGCAAAGCAACTAGGAATTTAATTAATTTTTTCAATTGTTTGAACCCTTTTTTGTTGTTGTTTTGAAAACTATAAACCGGATACCCCTCAAAACCGGACTTTTTCCTTTATCCCATGCCTGTCCGGTTTTGAGGGGTTTCACAACCTACAAACGTATTTTTTTATAGAGTGTCAGTCAATATTTTAAACTCCAAATAAATACATTTGAATATACTGCAATATGAATAAACACTCAATCCCAAACATAATTACTGCAATAAGCAGGGTCATTCCAAAATTATTCTTTGCGATAGAATGGATTTTCAAACGTCAACTGCGTATATGCGGTTTGCTCCAGTTTTAATCAAGAGAAACCCCCTCTCTTCACCCCCACCCCCCCCCCCCCCTCTCTCTCTCTCTCTCTCTCTCTCTCACTTCTCTCTTTCTGTCTCTCCCCTCA
Organism: Gigantopelta aegis; assembly: GCF_016097555.1. NCBI lineage: Eukaryota > Metazoa > Mollusca > Gastropoda > Neomphalida > Peltospiridae > Gigantopelta > Gigantopelta aegis. The sequence goes on along the minus strand of NC_054710.1, from coordinate 13,294,105 downwards.
CTCTCTCTCTCTCTCTCTCTCTCTCTCTCTCTCTCTCTCTCTCTCTCTCTCTCTCTCTCTCTCTCTCTCTCTCTCTCTCTCTCTCTCTCTCTCTCTCTCTCTCGCTCTCTTTCGCGCGCGCGCGCGTGCGTGTGTGTGTGTGTGTGTATGTGTCTGTTTTGGAAAAAAGATAGAAAGCATACAACATAATTAAACTTTCACCCAAAAAATATTTTAACATATATCCTAAAGTTGATCTTTGTTACACCACCTGATCAGACACTGTTTATCTGCGATCTAATAGCGTTACAGTGAGAATGTGAACAGTTTCTCTGAATTGTGCACTAGAATAAATAGATTTTATGGCTACACTATCATGTTTTTTTTTCGTCTTGAAACGAAAATTCAAAATTAAAATTTTATATCACGGCACTGAAATTAGTTTCCGGCATAGTTCGTAATTCATCCGAATCATTTAATGGGCTACTCTTTTCGATTAACAGCAAGGGATCTTTTTTATGCACCATCCCACAGATAGTACATACCACGACCTTTGTTACACCAGTTGTGAAGCACCGGCTGGAACGAGAAATAGCCCAATGGGTCCACCGACGGGGATCGATCCTAGACCAACAGCGCATCAAGCGAACGTTTTACCACTGGGTTATGTCCCGCCCCCACACACGCAAACACACACACACACACACACACACACACACACACACACACACACACACACACACACAGAGAGAGAGAGAGAGAGAGAGAGAGAGAGAGAGAGAGAGAGAGAGAGAGAGAGAGAGAGAGAGAGAGAGAGAGAGAGAGAGAGAGAGGAGGGAGGTTTCAACAGGCACACACGCAAGCAGAGGTAACTGTATGCATATTTATACAAAACACTGCCATACATAAATAACGACCAGGGGCGTAGCGTGAGCTGGACCTGGGGGGATTCGAATATGAACCAAGTGGACCTTTTCTATTTTGTGTTTGCACCACCAAAAACTCCATATGTATAAACCTGTATGTTTTAGTTCTGAAAGCGGACCATTTGCTTCAGCGGGGGGGGGGGGGGGGGGGGGGGGGGGGGGGGTCCGAACCTCCCAAACCCCCCAGCCTACGCCCCTGACGACTACCAGTCACCCGATAAAAGCTGGGTATATACATGTGTCACCTGAGCCTAACAGTGACCCACTTTGTGGTTCATGTACAGCATAAAAATAACTCACGGCGTTATCATACCGCCTCTTGCAAGTCACACCCTCCTTTCGTCTGGTATGTACACGTATCTTAGTTACTACCGTGTGCAGCTGTATGTTGTGTAGTACTCATCTGTGGCTCGTACTCCAGTTTATTTGTATAAAATGAATTCATCTAACACTTGTGATCCTCCTCTGTTTCACCTGTGATCCTGCGACAACCATGACGCCGTCTAAACTGGTTACAACCTCTGAAGTCTTCTGGTCGCCAAAACAGACGTGAACATTTACGCGGCGGCAGCCATCTTGTATAGCTCATAAGGTAAGCAGCGGTCGAAATACTGCCGATTTGACCGGTTAACATCACCATGAGCCGGGACATGTTATCGCCCGTCGTTCCGTCGGACCGGCAATTATTTTTACACACATTAGTTTGAGTCACTCACAGTTGTAGTGTGTGTGTGTGTGTGTGTGTGTGTGTGTGCGCGCGTGTGTGTGTGTGTGTTTAACCGAAAAAGTCCCACATTTCCGAGGGTATTATTTAGTACCCTGATATAAATGTATGTAGTTTATGGAATGGAAGGAAATGTTTTATTTAACGATGCACTCAACACATTTGATTTACGGTTATATGGCGACAGACATATGATTAAGGACCACACAGATAGTGAGGAAACCCGCTGTCGCCACTTCACGGGCTAATCTTTTCGATTAACAGCAAGGGACCTTTTATATGCACCATTCCACAGACAGGATAGTACATACCACGGCCTTTGTTACATTAATTGTGGAGCACTGGCTGGAACGAGAAATAGCCCAATGGGTCCACCGACGGGGAGCGATCCTAGACCGACCGCGCATCAAGCGAACGCTTTACCACTAGGCTACGTCCCGCCCCTTTATGGAATGTGGTTTTTTAGTTGCCAAATCTATTCCGATTAAAAACAAAAATTGGTCTTAAAATATACTCCATGAATAAATTAGGGGTAGGGATAATTAAACTGTCTGTAGTTCAGTCAATATACAAGACAGAATAATAAATGACCCTTTATATTAATGTAAAGGTCTCGACTATCTATTCATAAAATTTCAAACAATGTACATATCTTAATTAGGTCAGCACAGGTCAAACGGTCACCATTTTGGACCAGCGCTTAAATATGAGCCATTTTGGGGTCAAACTTGGTAAAACAAAATATGATTTATCAAATCTTTTGAATTATTTTTGTATAATTCTGTACTAATGGAAGAGGAAAACAACATATTTAGTCAACTGGTCCCGAAATATCATATAAAATGGCATGATTTTTGTCATATGACAGTTTGTCGGAATGTCCAATATTTAACGGTATTTCCAATATTTAGGGTTAATGGCTTCGAAAACGTGGGCGTGGCTCACAGAATGCCCTTTTTCAAAATGGCCGCCATTGTAAGTCTCCGCTAATCATTAAAGGGACATTCCCGAGTTTGCTGCATTGTATGATGTTTCCGACTAATAAAATATTTTACGATTAAACTTACATATATTTTCTTGTTTAGAATATCAGTGTCTGTATATTCAATGTGTTTCTGGTCGTCTTAATATTTGTAAGAAGGCCAAACTGGATTTTGTCTTCAAATAGTTTCGTACGTACGAAAAAAAATTATTTTAGGAAATAAAATGAAATTTACCGTAGTACAAATATTAGAATGATCAGACACACGTTTAATATACAGCCACTAATATTTTATGCAGAAAAAATTATTTGATATGTAATTACAATCGTTAAAAAGTCTCTGTTAGTCGATAACATCTTAAAAATTGCAGCAAAATCAGGAATGTCCATTTAAATGCGATATACAACATTCTGAGGCTTTAACCTTGGTAGAAAGTTATAAACAAACATTGGGAACCATAAACAATAATAAAGCGTGAAATGTGACCATGTGGGCGTGGCCAACATAGTGTCTTCCTGTTTTTTTAATGGCGCCTTCATCGGTTCTCTTCATATTATTTCAAGTGTTGAATACTGAATGTTGTATACACGCTATGTCTTATGATTCAGTCGGCTTGATTTTCGTTTAAATATAAAATATATACGCAGGATTTTGGACTATCTCGCCATCACATATTTGTTCTTGACACAGACGGCCATTTTGGAAGAAGGCGTTGTCCTTAGTCAGTTGCTTTTGTAAACCAAATTTACATCAGCATAATATCTTTATGCGTTACAGACGATAGATCCAACATTATCTCTCAAACGAGGACCACTTGATGGCCTGGTGTACAAACATGTATCTCTCAAAGTAACCCAATGACCACGTCCGATGACAGCAGTTCCATGGTGTTCTTTCGTTTTTCTCTTCGTCTTCTTTTCTTCGTTTCGTTTCCCCTAATCATGACTGTTGTGTCCTAAATAGGTTGTTTTTCCAAACTAAACGATTCCCGCCCGACATCAGGGTGAACTGGCCAGTGTTCTTGTCGCCATGTAGTTTTCCTGCCAGGGATACGTAAGCAGGCCATATCTGGTATCTTATTTGTCGGTGCTGACCGCAATTCTGGAGGAAGTGGTTTGTTGTCTCTTTTCCCTGTCTACATAGGCATTTCTGTAATCAAGAGCTTGAGTCTGATTTTGAAAACAAATGATTCAAGATTGCCCAAACAGTATGGGATTTTCAAATGCAGTGCAAGGTTATCAGTGTACACACAGTATTCAGATATTTTTTCTTGCTATGGTCTTTTGTCCAAAGATCCGGAAGCGACACTTCACCTCTTGCGCAACCAGAAAATCATCGGCATTCTCTTCACATGATCTTTTCTATAACCGTTATTTTTTGTTGTTGAAGTGCAATATATATACAGTTCTATATTACTCATGACAGTCTTTGTTCTACCTATATATATATTAGTCTATATTACTGTATTGCCAGATCTTTGTACCTTTGATGATAACTTTATTCCTTAATTTGACATCAAATACCTTTACATCGATTCTTTTGAAGTTCCTTAATGTTCCGATTAAATACATAGTTGCTGACGGGTTTCTTCCTGTAGTGTGTGTATTAGTGATTACTATGTGAAACGTGATGTCAGGGAACTTGAAAATTATCGTTGTAACGGTATTTAATGTCAAACATAGGATTGTTGTTGTATTAGAGTGGAAATCTTTGACTACCGTTTGGAGGGCAGCAATTGCGAAAAAGTTGCATGGCTTGGTCTCTGTAAGAGAGCGTCGTAACCGTCCAAATGTCCGTCTAGCTCTCTTACAGTCAGAGTACTCGGGCTACTGTGGACATAGCCAGCCCTCATTAGCCTTGTAGGTCTATTTAGCCATTTCTGTGCTAATTAACAAATATGACGACCTCTATGATGGTGTATTTATAGAATTTATAGAAGTTAAAAAAAAAAACACACGAAAAAAAGCCTTAATAATAAAAATTGGGGATAGGGACATAGTATTGATTTGAAGCAATATATCTCAAAATGCCCATTTCTCTGTCGGACTAATTCAACACTAACAACTAATGTAAACAGTCATTTAATTAATCTGAAATAAAGAAAATAGCTGCAACGATCTCTTTTTCTTTCTATGCGTTGCCCAAAGTAGTGCAAAATTGAGATTCATGCAGTTATAACATCGGTATTTGTTTTTTAAAGTTAGATGATATTATTTGGTCCAATCCAACTTTTATGACAACAGCATATATACGGATTGGAATTATATGCATACAAAAATACCTAACCTAAGCTAAAGGGACATACCCTAGTTTTTAAAAACTGACGCGTATTTTTTACTATTAAAGCCGTTTTTGATAACTGAAATCATACTTTACTTAGATTTTATTGTTTAGATTATCAATTTCCGTACATTCGAAGTGTTCTTTGGTCATCCTGGTGTTTTTAATATCACAAAATGTATTTTCTCATAGTTTTAAAAACGCACATGCGTCTGAGAGGTAACAGGTATGGAGTCGAGTTTCACTCAATTGTAACTTTATCCAAATGTATTACAGGTTTGTAGATTAATGTAGAAGGTTAGTGTTAATTTTCACGGGTTGAAACTAGGGTATATCCCTTTAAACAAAGAAATTAAAAATAACAAACAATATATGCACTAATTAACAAACAATATATGCACTAATTAACAAACAATATATGCACTAATTAACAAACAATATATGCACTAATTAACAAACAATATATGCACTAATTAAAAAAGAATGTATGTTTAGTTCAGTAGGGAATATTTGTTTTGTTGAAAGGGCAAATGTGATAAAATGTGGAATAGCACTTAATGAAGAATGACAACTTTCTGTTTATATAACAGGACCAGCCTTAGTGATTTCGTGGTTAAGCGATCGGACATAAGACTGGCAGGTACAGGGTTCGCAGCCCGGTACTGGCTCCCAACCAGAGCGAGTTTTAACTACTCAATGGGTAGATGTAAGACCCTCTTCTCTCTCACTAACCACTAAAAACTAACACACTGTCCTTGACAGACAGCCCAGGTTGCTGATGTATGTGCCCAGGACAGCGTGCTTGAACCTAAATTGGATATTAGCACCAAAATAAGTTGAAATGTAAGTGACGATCGTATAGGATGGTGACTAGTGACTGCAACTTTAAAGAGCTATAATTTTGTTACCGAACTTTGATTCAGCTATTCTCACAAAATCCATCATATAGACAACTTTTTTTGTTGATTTTTGACTTAAACGTTCGATTGTGTGTCATCAGTAGCATTCGATAACACTAGTGATGATTTCACTGGTAGACATTCATTTGAAGTCTTTAAATGATCACCACGGAGGGGCGAGACGTAACAGTGGTAATGCGCTCGCTTGATGACCGGTTGGTTTGGGATCGATCCCCATCAGTGCGCCCATTAGGCTATTTCTCGCTCCAGCCAGTGCACCACGACTGGTACATCAAAGACCGTAGGATGTGCTATCCTGTCTATGGGATGGTGCATATAAAATATCACTTACTGCTAATCGAAAAGAGTAGCCCATGAAGTGGCGACAGAGAGTTTCCTCCCTCAATATGTGTGTGATCCTTAGCCATATGTTCGACGCCATATAACCGTTAATAAAATGTGTCGAGTACGTCGTTAAATAAACCATTTCCTTCCTTGATCACCGCGGAGCATCCAATGAGATATCGTTAAACAACCTACATCATCCTGGGCTTCACAGTTCAAACGAAATCTGGCACTCGTCGACGCCATTGGTCTTATCAAACAATTTAAAATATGTGAGTTAAAAATAGAACTTGTTGCCTTAATAAAGATGCAAACTTTCAGCAGCCTTCCTCGAGATTTTATAATTGACGGACTTCCGCGGTCTCTCAAATTTCTGTTCTCTCTCTCCAAAATCTTTCTCGATCCTCTCAACAACACTCTCTCTTTCTCTCTCTCTCCTCTCTCTCTCTCTCTGTCTCTCTCTCCCTGACAACTCTCTCTCTCTCGTCTCTCTGGGTGTGTGTGCGTTCAAACGTGTGTCTTTGTGTTTGTGACTCTTTCGGCTTATGAAATTTCATTTAGTGTTATGGTAAAAATAACCTGTAAATGTGAAACGAACATAGTATAACACCAAGTGATCTTTAAAACGTACTACAGTTAGATAGTCAGTATTCATAAAAAAAAACCTTAATGTATACTATACAAAATCTGAACAACACAACTGTAATACGTAATCAGTGTCGTATCTCTGCTCAATGCAGCATCGAATAGGAATTTGGCAAAATAGTGGTTGATTCCACGAATATCTATTTAGTGCCTCGTCTATAGGAGGACAGCCACTCCCGAGGAGATCCTTTACTGGAGATTCCATCCCTCTTCCAACGCCACGAAGAGGAATGCCACTCCCAGACTAGTTTACTAAATCAAAACAAGCATTGGACAGAGGTCATTACAATAAGAACAGCTGTGATGACATGCACTCATAAATCACTTTCACAACAGTGATGTTATCAGGTGGTCGCGAATGATGAGTATATCCTGCCTCACATGTGGTCCTCGTCTCTATGCAAAGTGCACTACATCCTGGAATTCGTCTTTATCTTCATTCTTCTAAATTCAGTACACACCTTCTGAACATCAGTATACACTTGAATTCTTCCCCAGCAGATTTAACAAACTGATAAAGCAACTGCTATTTAACTATAGTCCGTCTCATCATTCTATAAAAAATATTTTTGTAATAATTTTAGTGTGGTTTAACGTAAGAAGAAAAGTAAAACTGTTTTGGAAATAACAACAACAAGAAAACCCAACTATTTTTGTATGCAATTTACTAAACAATCGTCTAATAAATAAATAACTTGTAGTAAATTCCATAGCATCAAAAAAGGCGTACCCACACCACTAGAGCATATTGGTTAATTAATCATCAGCTATTAGATGCCAAATATTTGGTAATTTTGGCAATGCGGCAAGGGATCTTTTATATGAACTTTCCCGCAGACAGGAAATAACATACCACGGCCTTTGATCAGTTGACCGAGGTGGTTCGATCCTGCGACGCAATCACTTCAAGGGACAATGTCGCTTACAGACGATTTTGTCACCCAGTTATCAAGATGACATCACTGTATGACTGCCATTAGGGGAATTAAATTACCGCAGCAACAACGTGAATCCATTGCATGTGGGTGCAGTTTCTGTATTTATGACTGTTTTGGTATGTTTGGTGAAAGCAAGACCAGTGTCTAAGATAACTCAGCCTCATTTAAAAATGCATCATCATCTTCAGATATGCCATTTTACTTCAAATCTTAAATTGTTTATTATATAGGTAATGCCCTTTTTTACCACTCAATGAGTAAAACTAAGTTGGTTTCAATATATAATATTACAGAAAACTTTGACGACCAATACCTTCATTTACAAGTTTTTAAATTGACTGATGTGAACCATGTAGAGTTTGCCATGAAAGTAGAGAATCTACAGAAGGTAGGACATGCTCACCGTTCGTGAACACCTGGCATCATCATTGTTATGACAGTGATTCATGAGTCTATATTATCATTCACAGCAGTACTAATTCTAATGAGCTCTGTCCGGCGCTAGCTTTGTTTGAGTAAACTAGTCTTTGTGGTGGTGCAAGACAGATGAACTCTGCAGTACAGGATCTCCTCGAGTGCGGGACACTAGACGAGGCCCTAGATACATATTTATGGAATCAACCACTAGTTTGATCAATGCCCTTTCGATTCAAACACAACATGCAAACACACAAACAAAAAATAAAAATAAAAACTTAGTTTGAGAATTTGTTTTTTGTTTGTTTTTATTATTTTTTTATTTTTTATTTTTATTTTAAAAACACAACAACAACAATCTTTATTGTCCCAGAAGAATACGTAGTGTTAGTGTTGGGGCCCTAATCACTACCAGTACATAGAATATATATTAGTAGCAACATATACAGGTAATTACATAGACATATCTAGTACGAAGAAATATTCTTTAAACTCTTCTAGGGCACTGACTTAAATTGAAAAGAAAGATAGAGAAGAAAAGAAAACAAATAAGGAACGCATATATGACAGTATATTCATAGAGATACCCACATACATAAGTGTGATCTAGTGGTGTCAAAAACAAGTTTAACCTTTTGACTCTTGTTTATTGTGTAGGAGATGACTCAAGACCGACAACTCAACAGGACCCAAACATACTGGTAATTGAATCTTCCTGTGAAATGATAAACAAGTTCAGTCATTTTATAGAAAACCAGATGACGTCAGACATTGAGAGACTACAGCGAAGCGTCGACGTCAGCGCGACACAGACTGCGGCTCAGATGCAGAGACAAGGAGATAAACTGATTGCGGAGTTCACAACAGCAGTCCGCACTGAACTGCGAAAGACGAACTCAGAACTGGAACAATGTCGGCAGTCTGTTAACAAAGAAATAGTTGAATTGTTCACTGATGTTAACAGACTGATAGAGAAAAGTAAAGAATGTCTGAAATTGGGCGAAAATCTCCTCACATCTGCGTCACTTTCTAATATGAAAAGACATGTTTCCAAATTTTCAAAAATACAACAGATAACAGCTAATTATTTAGCCACACCACGTCCTGAATTTCCTGATTTGGCAATAACTTTAGTTGAACCTGAGAAAACAGGAAGGAAAACGTTTTCTGCAGAGATTGGGAGAATTTCGAGACCTGACGTAAAATCTATCAAGATAACACACAAACTATATCTACAGACGTCGATATTTGAACCAGAGGTCGAGATACACCGGAAGTCAGATAGGTTAAAGCATGAACAAACAATAAATGCAAAACTGGAATACGATACAAAACGGCCACACTTATCATCTAGCCTAGTGTTAGAAGGTCAAGACTCAAATAATATCATTTTTACTGACTGGATAAACAAACATGTAAAATCATTTTCCTCTCAACACAAAACGGATCAGAGTTTCTGCAGGACCAGTAGAAGACCATGCTACCATCCTAAGACACATGACCACTAGGTGCTCGTCACCCTGCCAGAAGAAAGAAGACTATTATGTCTGAATGTACAAGATGACATTCTCCTGACGAAGATTGTGACAACCAACACAAAATGCCACTGCATAACCGTGTTGCCTGACGACAACTTGGTTGTGACTGGAGAGTTGCCTGGGAGTGTGGACATACTAAACCATAGCTGTGCCGTTATACGGTCTATTCCTAACAAGGTGATCCCCAACCCCGGGTATCTAACAGTGAAAGGCGACTCTCTAATTGTTGTATCATATACCACTAACATTGTCACATGTGTGTCGTCATCAGGACAAGTCATGTGGGTATCACGTGATTCAGCAAGGTTTCATCGGCTGTATGGTGTTGCATGTGACACTGAGCAGTTTGTTTATGTCTGTAATAACGGTAGAGATGTCATTGTTCACCTGTCACGTGACGGGGAAATTCTTCGTGACGTCATCACACAGAAAGACGGCCTGAAACAACCGGTGTCTCTCTGTTTTACTCAAGACAAACTTTATGTCACCCAACAAAATGGACAAATAAAAATAGTTGGGTGGAGCCAAACTTAACATTGACCCTACCATCGAATTAAATCACATAGATGACAATAGTAAATTACAGTAACAAATGTGACTATAACTTCAACACAGTGTTTCAATCAACACATACAGCATTAATATAAACACTATAACCTCCCAACCTTAAAATAGTCTTTTTGAATGAGTGTTCAGACATAATTTGAGCGTCTTTGACTATCAGTGTTCCACAAAATAATTGTTATCCTGATTTTAGGAGGACTCCGCGCATACTTCAAGCAATAGTTGTTGGTACATTGACACTAGTTCAAATTAAACAACATTTTTAAACAAAATTACTGTCACACTTATCCACCGGCATTAATGGTTGCGGGGCGGTATGTAGCCCAGTGGTAAAGCGCTCGCTTGATGCGCGGTCGGTCTAGCATCGATCCCAAATGCCGTGGTAGGTGACATCCTGTGTGTGGGATGGTGCATATAAAAGTTCCCTTGTTACTAACGGAAACATGTAGCGGGTTTCCTCTCTAAGACTTTGTCAAAATTACCAAATGTTTCTCATTCAATAGCCGATGATTAATAAATCAATGTGCTCTAGTGGTGTCGTTAAACAAACATGTTTTATGTTTGAAGCAAATACTTGTTGGTAAATTGACTCTAGTTCAAATTACTCTCAACATGAAACAACATTTTATGTCAAAAATACTGTCACATTTATCACCAACGTGATTAATTGCGTTAATTGTAGAATGAACTTAGGTATCGCTACACAGTTCGTTTCCGGGTCAGATTGCATTCATCACGGTCCACTATATTTCTTAACTGCACATATATTGTGGTTCACATACTCACTTCCAGTAATTGGGGAAGAATTAAAACAAATAATATTTTTCAATAATAAGCCTTCTGACTTGATTTTACCCCTGTTATTTTGTAACATTGTGCATTGACATTTTGGGACATGTGTGTATAGCGGAAGAGCGACTGGTATGAACAGGTTCTTAAACTACCAGTTCGGACCGGTACTACATCCAGATGTAGTCATATAGCAAAAACAACTGAGACGGAAATGTTCTCAATTTTGGAGGGGAAAATAAATGCTTGTCTAATGTATGTTAGCAATGGTGTATGTTGTTAGTACCAACAAGAACCTGTTCTACTGGGAATCTTCAACTGAAGTTGGGCAATTTAATATGGCTTTCAATGGCAGATGACATCTTTGTAGCGAGACCTTATATCACTCAACAAAATGGAGATATCAAAATATATGGCTGCAATCAAAGTGAACAATCACAATACAAGTAGACTAATTCTCGTTGGAAAGAAAAACAACAACAACAACACGTTATAATATATCGGCGATAAGCAAACATAGTTGATAATGGGGGAGCGAGGGGGTTAACTGTAATGTAATATACTTTGGTGGCATTGATAAATAAGAATTGAAAACTTATACAATGGACAAATTATTTACTTGTCTCAAAATTGGGGAGGGGGGCGTCTGGACCCTTGTGACACACCATACGTATGTGACTGACTTTTGTGAGTGCAATCCAGGTGGTTACAAGGTAGTCGTATAACCGCTCTCTTTGCGGCTATTAATTCGAACCTTCAGTGCAATGCAGTTTTGGGAAATTCAAACAAAATTAAAACAAATACTACTAACATTATTTTAATCATTATGTTATGCTTCTAACATGTAAGCAATCTAATGTTTCGTGGTATTGGAGGTTACTTTTCCTATATCGCATAGTAATAAGCCTGCCGACTTAGTCAAGACGAATGTTCTCACGTTTCTTCAGCTAATCTCATTATTTCATCAGTACTGTATCTAGTGGTACCTTGTCAGCCCCCTCCCCACCTCATACGACCAAAAAAACCCCAACCCCAAACCCCCCAAAAAGTATCTGTTATACATACTTCCCTTTTTATCTAAAGAGAGGTCCTATATTAATATGACCTAGTTCTTTAATTTATATTATATATAAACCTGTCTTAGCGGCCACCTGTACTCAGCGGTCACCTGCCTTAAGCGGCCACTTTTTTCCTCCCAAACGATTTATAATATAAATACACCTGTAATAAGCAGTCACCTGTCTAACGCGGCCAGCGGCCACCTAAATCAGATGCCAAATCGCTAAAATACCTGTATTAAGCGGCCACAGTAAAGTTTTACTATTATATAAAAGGGATATTTTAAAAACAGCGATAAGGTGCAGCAAATAACCAATCTTCACTCCTCCGGGAATACTAGTGTAGAGGAAATGGGTCTGAATTATATAAGTGATGTAAGGGAAATAACTCTATTTGTATAAGTCTGTTATGTCATTATGTTATTATTATGTTATTGTTAGGTAATTAAAGTTGGTTAGAGTAATCAACTAATTGGAGTAATGTTAAGTTTATGAATGGTAGTTATTAGTGGGGAAAGTAATTAGGTTGGGTTTGGTCTTGAATTATTAGCTGTTAATTATTGGTTTTAAATTATTTATAGTCTAGACACCACCATTGAGTTTTGTATTAAGGAGTATATTAAGTTTAGCTTAGAGGGTTTAGCTGGGAGTTGGCAGAGGGTGAGTAAACTTCATTCATTGCCTCCCCCATCTCTTCGGAGTTGGGTTAGTGGGTTTAATAATTGGGGTTTATATTATTAAGTTATGGTATAGAAAAACCGCTCTTTAACTTTTGTTTTAATGTTTTAAAAGGGCCCTGAAAGTTAAAACACATGTTTATTTTTGTTATATAAAAGAATGATTTATGATTATATTTTGTAAATAAATGTTTGATTAAGTTGAGACTATCTCGTTTAGTTATTTTTATTCTTAGTTGGGTTGATCTAACAAGATGGTGCAAAATATTAAATTGAATAATTACACCTCCTGTTACATTTTTGGTGCCGTGACCAGGATAGTCAATTAAGAACTAAAATTTAGTCAGGATAGTTCATTAGAAAATGGAATTTAGTAAGGATAGTCGACTGATTTGTTCTTTTTAGATAGTTGGTTTGTTAACAAACTGTAGTTAGTTTAGTTTGTTTTAATAATGGTGCTATATGTTTAAGTGTATAGTGTAGATGTTAATTTTGTTAGATGTCAGATTTGTATTAGTTTAGACGTAATTAAAGAATGTTAAAATATGATTATTATTAGGGTTTTTTTTTTTTTTTTTAAATAGAAATATATGTGATAAGAGAATGAAGGAGGTTGGTAATTCTTGAAGAGAGGTGTAGGGTAGTTTGTCTACCTTCCTTAAGATAAATTCTCACTAGAAGCATGTGATTTGCATTGATCTTAAGCTGCGGTTTAAGGGTTGGGATGTATCAAAACAGGGAAACAAGCTGGAGTTTCACACTGATCGGCCCAGGGCAATGTTATCACATTTTCTTTTCATTTTCTACACCCATATATATATATATATATTTTTAAGATGGGGTTGATATGTTAATGTTTTAGTAATTTCAGCAATGGCTAAATCTAGTGATGTTGGTGTGGAAGGTCTGGGGTTTGAATTGTGAGATAAGAGAAGAGCATTTCCTAGAGAGGGCATGAAATGTCCAGTTCCTGCGTGTGATACTAAAGTTTATTCTACGTACTGGTCCTGTATGAGACATTGGGCAATGTACCATGTGTGGAATGTGCATGTGTTTAAATGTCATTATGTGGAAAGAAACTACTAAAAAAGGCAGAATTCAATGTCCATCTGTACAAGGTGCATCATTATGGACGCTCAGAAGCTCAACAGACCACGTCAAGGACAGTGCCAGTGGAGGAAAGGAACTCCAAGTTCAGGGATCCAGGGATATTCCTTCCGCCTAAGAGAGATACGTCTACTTCATAAGTGATAATATTCATGGACATTTGACTTTAATTATTTTTATTTTTACTTCTGCCCGAGAGACTCTTCAGTGTTTATTGTTGTTTTTTTTTTTTACATTCAGTAAATGTGTGTGTTTCTTGGAAACCAATGGACAAAGGACAATGGACATTATTTTGTTTTACAAAGTGGTTGTGTTTGAGTTTTCAATTTTGTGCGTATATTTTGTATGTCTATTTTGTATGTATATTGGTTAACCAAAAGTTATTTTTTTGTTTTATTTTAGTTTGGGGAATTGTTTTGATAAAATGTTTTTAATAATTTTGGTTTAAGCGGGGAGGAATGTAGCGGAAATGGGTTTGAATTATATAAGTGATGTAAGGGAAATAACTCTATTTGTATAACTCTGTTATGTCATTATGTTATTATTATGTTATTGTTAGGTAATTAAAGTTGGTTAGAGTAATTAACTAACTGGAGTAATGTTAAGTTTATGAATGGTAGTTATTAGTGGGGAAAGTAATTAGGTTGGGTTTGGTCTTGAATTATTAGCTGTTAATTATTGGTTTTAAATTATTTATAGTCTAGACACCACCATTGAGTTTTGTATTTAGGAGTATATTAAGTTTAGCTTAGAGGGTTTAGTTGGGAGTTGGCAGAGGGTGAGTAAATTTAACTCATTGCTTCCCCCATCTCTTCGGAGTTGGGTTAGTGGGTTTAATAATTGGGGTTTATTTTTTATGGTATAGAAAAACCGCTCTTTAACTTTTGTTTTAATGTAGTTTTAAAAGGGCCCTGAAAGTAAAAACACATGTTTATTTTTGTTATATAAAAGAATGATTTTATGATTTTATTTTGTAAATAAATGTTTGATTGAGTTGAGACTATCTCGTTTAGTTGTTTTATTCTTATTTGGCTATGAATAAATATACGAACTTGGATTGATCTAACAAGATGGTGCACAATATTAAATTGAATAATACACCTCCTGTTACACTAGTACCCATTCAGTCCCGACATCTCGATTGTGTATCAATTAAGAAAGTATGACTCTGGCATGCATCTAATTGCCTCTGGGCAGGCTACGCTTGCCATTTGTAGATTCACTTACTATGACAATACACCGCATGAAGTAGAAATTAAATAATTAAATGGTAAAAGAAAACAAACTCGTTGAGAACGTCAATTTAATATATTCCATTTCATTATTTATTATATACACTAAAATCCAAACTTATATGTAGCTTTCTGCCATTCACCTTCAGAACGACCATCAAAAGTGCGCCAAACCTCCTTCACTAAAATGCGCACCATTTGGCGTAATCCTACGGGACATTCCAAATTACATAGCACCATACCAGCTCCCGCATGTTACCAACTACGGTTGGACTGCTGGTGCTCCATTGTACCTGTCAGTGTAGGCGGTCCCTCCTTCACCTCCCCAATCTCTTTCTGTCCTGGACGGAGGAACCGGCCGAGGCCGGTACTTGTACTCAGGACCCCTGCGCGTGCTGTAACCTCACCGTGGTGCAGGGGTGTAACATTCTCTTCGAGAATGGCCAATACAGCACAAATTGAAGTTTAGAATAAAAGTCAGTATCTGTCTGTGATATTTGTATTTGTATTTTTGCACAGTTCTTTACATTGTTTTTATTTATATCTTGAATTTTTCTATTGATGTTGATCTTCACTTTATATGTTTCCATTATCATAGTTTGACACCCAATAGCCGATGTATTTTTCGTGCTGGGGTGTCGTTAAACATTCATTCATTCATTCATTCATTCATTGTACTCAGGACAGGCGTGCGCTACAACAGTTTCCTCTGAATGTGCACGTTAACCTTTTTGGAATTGGAATTGGAAGCACACATCCGTTGATCAGCAAGTACAGACGGTAAAACAAGAAACAACAACAAATATTTTAAAGATTGTATATGTGGCAACCTGTACTTAGCGGACACCTGTCTTAATCGGCCACTGTTACCTACTCCCTTGTGTGACCGCTTACGGTTTTACTATATATATATATATATATATATATATATATATATATATATATATATACATACATACATACATACACACACACACACACACACACACACACACACATACACACATACACACATATATATATATATAATATATATATATATTATGTTATATATAATAGCCGTCACATTTAACCGTTTTATTAATTAACTATACGATTATACTTGTTGATATTAAGCAATAATGTACATTATGTATCGTTGAATATACTTACCATTCCAAAAGCCTTGCTTAAGCATCCCTTTAAGGAATAAACTGGAATTTGATCTCGTAAAAACTCCAGGATGACCTGAAACATATTTAATTCACAGCCACCGATATTTTAAGCAAACCAAATATTTCAGTCATTAAAACGTCTTATCTCTGTTAGCCGACAACATCTAAACAGTTGCAACAAACTCAGGACAGACAATTGGCATAATTGATAAAAAGAATCCCATTGTGTATATATGATTTACTTTTAACATAGTGCATGATCCCTATCTTTTGATAATCTTTTGATAAAAGGAATCCTGTTGTGTATACATGATTTACTTTTAACATAGTGCACGATACCTATTTTGTGATAATCTCTTGATAAAAGGAATCCCATTGTGTATACACGATTTACTTTTAACATAGTGCATGATACTATATTTTGATAATCTCTTGATAAAAGAAATCCCATTGTGTATACATGATTTACTTTTAACATAGTGCATGATATCTATCTTTTTATAATCTTCCTGACCTCTTCTTTAATAGTGATAGTGTCATTAGATTTTTAATGTAGTTGGAGCTATATATATTTGATTTGGTACTAATTCTGTTTTCATATATGCATCCTGCAATCACTATAGGCATTGGCAAGATAAGAAGACTAGACGAATTTCTATATAACTTATTGGGGGACAGAACTATTTTTATACTAGTTTATGATCAACAAAGGAATGTTGTATTATTCAAAGTGACTTATTCTTTATTAATAGTGCATTGTTTGAATTTTTAGAAGACTACTTATATTTTTAAGAATAATAAATAAATAGTTGATATTTAAGAACTATTTTGATATATATATATATATATATATATATATATATATATATATATATATATATATATATATATATATATATATATATTGTAGGTGACAAGGCATTCAACACGTGTGGACGGTACATTTTGAAATAAAACGGTTCATTTAATTAAGTTTGTGTTTAATATGAACTGCAGGATAAAGTAAATAACCGGTTACTGTCTTAAGATATTGCCTTTATCCTGGTTAGGTCCAGTGACAGCATTTACCATTCAAACTTTCGCAGGATAAAGGCATACATACGGTATACATATATGTGACGTATCTAAACAAGGGGCGAATAAAGTGGTCGCCTGATGCATGGTTAGTGGGCATGTTGGGTTATTTCTCGTTCCAAACAGTGGACCATGACTGGAATATCAAAGGCAGTGGTATGTGCTATTCTGTCTGTGGGATGGTGCATATAAAAAATCCCTTGCTACTTATAGAACAATGTAGCGGGTTTCATCTCTGAAAATATATGTCACAATTACCGAATATTTGACATCCAATAGCCAATGACTAATAAATCAAAGATGGGGAAATCTCAATCAGTAAACATAATGTTTCAATGTAATCACAATCGTAATCAATTACAATGTTTGAGAATGCCAAGTAATGGCAATCGTAATCGATAACATTGCAAATATAATCTTAATCTGTGATTTGTTTCATGACTACTCATAATTTACTAAACTCCTTAGATAAGTTTAGCATCAGGTAACAATGCCTGTAATTGGATGCAGCATTGACGAATCAGTCTAGGCAACAGAACTGATCACCCATTGGCTTCTGTTCTAATAGTATAACTATCATTTGCCTTAAAAACTGTCAGTCATCATGGCTCGATAATCAGATGAATGAAATACACGGGGATGAAGCCACACATTCACACAATGGCATATATCTTGTTTACAGTGAATTCAGTTCTAGCTAGCAAAAACTAGAAGGGTGCTGTACCCTGTTACAGTTTTGTGTCATCATGCAATTTGTTGCCACCATGTCCCTGATTATGTGGCCATACCCTAACTGATTGCCATACCAATAAAAAGGAAATAATAATAATAATAATATAATAATAATAATAATAATAATAATAATAATAATAATAAAATTTTACCAAATTGGTTTCCTCTCAAAGCCTGTACAGCCGTATCGCGGGTTTGAATTCTGAACTAGGAAATGCTTCATAATTTCATTTCATTTCAACGTATTTTCGTGCTTATATCCAATTAAGGTTTAAGCACTATGTCCTGGGCAGACACTTCAGCCATCTGGGCTGTCTGTCCAGGACAGTGGGTTAATTGTTAGTGGTTAGTGAGAGAGAAGAGTGTGTTGTGGCCTTACACCTACCCATTGAGCCGTTAAAACTTGCTGTGAACCCTGAACCTAACAGCTTTGTATGCGATGTATTAACCACGACACCACTGAAACCGGTGCTTGACAATAACACACCATGTGGTCACTGGTGTGAAAGTCCAGCAACGATACTTGGACAAGATTTCTTCTCTTTTCTTTCTTAGTCATTTCGACTTCAGAAGGGCAAGCAGCCAGTCATCCTCACAAAGTCGCAGACACAGCCACAAATCACTGTAACTACTTAAGTAAACACCCATTTGAAATAGTCCATCAAAATAAACATTTCCATGTTTTTTCTTAAAATTGCTTACAATATAAACACTTCTGGTACAAATTTCTCAAAGTACATTTTAATGGATTTTGCACATGTTCTACGAAACACGGTGCTTCTAATGATGCCGAAATAAAAACAACCAGACCAAGATACATACAGTTTCCACTGATACAAATGGTCGTTATAAATGAAACATTAAAGGGACATTCCTGAGTTTGCTGCACTTTTTAAGATGTTATGGACTAACAGAGACGTTTTAACGATTGTAATTACATATCAAATATATTTTTCTGTAAAAAAAATATTAGTGGCTGTATATTATACGTGTTTCTGATCGTTCTAATATTTCTACTAGGTTAAATTTTATCTTATTTCCTAAAATATAGTTTTTTCGTGTGTACGGAATTATATGAAGACAAAATCCAGTTTTCCCTTCTTATGACCAGAAACACATTTAATATACAGACAATGATATTCTAATCAAGAAAATATATTTAATATGCAAGTTTAATCGTAGAAATATTTTGTTAGTCAAAAACATCTTACAATGCGGCAAACTCAGGAATGTCCTTTTAATTGTATCCTTATAATATGGCAAATAGCAAACACGCAACACTGTTTATTTGATGTTTATAAATGTGTAATTTAATAAAAGCTTCTAAATTACTTTAATATATGTTCATTTACTTATTAATTACAGTCTACCAGATATATTTATACAAATTATAATAATGTGCCAAATTAAAACCACCGATACATGCATATTATTCAAACCTGTGCTGTGTTTAGTGAGTAATGGCGACGAATCTGGAAAAGACCAACATACCCTTCTGAATAAAAATCTTATGGTGTTGTGTGTGCATGTGAATGTTGCACGGACGTTACATAAAACATCACGTGATAAAATAAAACCATATCATTGGCTATTCGCTAATGACAAACTAGGGCGTTGTCCAAACGAAATACGATATTCTCATCAGAATATCGCAACTTAGAAAGCTGAAATAAAATACATATACAGTAAATATTAAAATAAACTAATTACAAATATTTACACCCGGTTACATACTCCCCCCAGTTAAAAAATGGCGTCCCGACATTTACAGTATGACTTACAGGAACTTATGACGATCTGGATCACAGCATTCACTGCATCAGCTGGCATGTGATCAAACAACTTCCTAGAAGCCATGTCATTAAGAATACTGACCCGTTCTTTTCAGTCACAACCAATAGCACGGGTCATGGCGTAATCCCCTTGAGTTATCCACCTAGGTGGATGTCTGACACGTGTAGATCTCCGTGGAACTGGCACTGGAATACCAAGATGGTCTTCAGACTCCGGCGAAAAAGCGAAGTCCAACGCACCTGCCAACTCCTCCATAACTGATCCTACATGGCCTGTTTCAGCTAATTCAATAGACGTCCATGGCACCTACAGAATCCATGTCAGCAATGTGTGGGGCGCTGGCATCTGTAGTTTCTGGGATTATCGCATCTCTGACCAACACATCAAGATCTTGATCAGACGAGTTTGAATTGTCGTGAACCTCTGGTGAAGGTACTCTCTTTGCAGGAAGGTGTCTTGGTCTTGGTCTTGGTGGTTGTGGCATATCCTGGTCATGCAAATCAATGGGAAGAGATCCCATGGGCAACAGAACATTCCTGTGCAGTCTTCTGCTTCTTCCACTGGTACATCCTTATTTGGTTGGTCACGAATGACGTAAGAATCTACTTCCCATCTATCAGCAATCTTGTGTGTCCCATCAAATGCCAAGGTTCGAACCAAAACTCTGTCACCTGATAGTAGTATAGACCCTCGAACTTTGACGTCAAAGATCCTCTTTTGGCGTTTCCTACTGTCTTCAGCTGCCCTGGAAGCCAAGTTGTAGGACTCCTGTAACCTCCAATGTAAAGCTGAAGCATAGTCATGCAGGCTTCGCTTGTCCTGTTTTGGTTCCAAACGAAGAGCAACATCCACAGGTAGTGGTGGATTCCTGCCAAACATAAGAGATAATGAAGAATAGCCCGTAGACTCATGCCTAGTACAACTGTAAGCATGAACCAACGGAGCTATGTGACGCTTCCAGTCAACCTTCTCAACAGGATCCAGGGTACCAAGCATGTTTAACAGCGTCCTGTTAAATCGCTCAGTCATACCACTACCCATTGGGTGATATGGCGTGGCCCTGGATTTCTCTCTGCCTGAAATAGAACATAATGCCTTCGAAAGTTTACTTTAAAAATTTGCACCCTGGTCGGAATGCAAACGCTGAGGAAAATGATAATTAACAATAACATGGTTAAATAAAACCTCTGCAGTTGTCCTAGGAGTTTGGTTCCTCGCAGGTATGGCCTGAGCATAACGGGTACAATGATCTGTCATAACCAGTATGTTTTGAAAGCCACCTTTAGATGTTTCTAGAGTTAAAAAATCCAGACATACTAACTCAAGAGGTCGATTAATTGTGCTCCGATGTTGGTGTGTCCCTTACGACGAAGACATCTGTCACAGGCTTTGGTCCACTCGTCAACACTTTTGTTCATGGCATGCCAGTAGAATCTGTCCTTTAAAAGAACAAATGTCCTCTCTCGACCCATGTGTCCAACATCGTCATGAAGACCTCTAAGGGCTGTGGTACGAAACTTTACAGGGAGTACCAACTGCATCTTCTGCTCCCCATTCACTGATGTAGAGCGATAAAGGACTCCTCGTTGCAATTTTAAATGGTCGAACTCCCTGTACAAAGACACAACCTCTGGACAACGAGGAAGAGCACCAATGGATGGCCTTTTAGCTTGAGACAGATTTCTCAGGAATGGCTCAATTACTGTATCATTGGTTTGATGATGTCTCCAATCCTTGAACGTCATGTTACTGACTGAAGCACCATCATCATCGTTGACATCGATGACATCAGACTTTCCACATAATTTGGAACCTGGCATGCTGCTGATATCGCCTTAATGGACTATGCAGTAATAGTCGGTTGTTAATCATCAGTTCTGTTTTCTGGAAGACGAGATAGAGCTTTACACTTTCCTGATCTGTAAAGAATGTTAAAATCATAGGAAGCTAAAGATGCCAACCAGCTATGTCCCGTAGCATCCAACTTAACGGTTGTTAGAACATACGTGAGAGGGTTGTTATCTGTATACACAACAAACTTGTGACCATACAAATAATCACTTAACTTTTCAGTTACTGCCCACTTTAGAGCTAAGAACTCAAGTTTATGAGCAGGATAATTACATACAGTCTTTGACAGACCACGGCTGGCATAAGCTGTCACCCTCTTTGCTCCATCCTGTTCTTGGTACAGTACCCCTGCGTGTGCATTAACCTCACCGTGGTCCAGGGGTGAACATTCTTTTATAGAATGGCCAATAAATGCACAACTCCTCGTATGAGGCACCTTGTTTGCCGTGAGGTGCGACCCGTGAAGTGGATGATGGGATCCTGGTGGCTGAGTCGTGGCTAATATCTGCAACTGAGTATATTGCCATTGACAATACAGCAGTTTGGCCTGGAGTTCATGTAGACGGGAGGTCAGGAATGGCCCGACCTGATCAATCGGCTGGTCACGCCAAGCTCAAGAGTTATCAACCCTGTTTTGTTTAATTTTATCAAGAACAAACCTTGTTATATACCATTTGTATATGTTGCTCTTGGGGCGGTGGCTAGTTTCAATTGGGTGATTTCTAGCATATTACCTGAGTATATCAACCATGTATCCCTGGCATGACTGACTGGAGGTTATCCGCAGCAGCATGTTCCCTTGTTGGACTCGGTGGTGGGTGGGGGGCATGGTTGATGAATTTTAAAATTAAATTATGTCTTCCAAAAATAAAAATACATCCTTGGATGGGACCATGAAAAGGGTCCACACCGAAGTTCCGGACTTCTTGTCTTCCGACGAGGAGTCCAGAATATCACAGAAAAGTGTGAAGAAATATAAAGTAGTTTCTTCACAACAATGGCCAAGGTACCTTGTCATCAGTTCTACTGAAGATGGGGCCTTGAACAAATTGTCCCCTTTTGCCATTCAAAAGGCAATTGTTGGCTTGGCTGGTGAGCCGAAATCAGTTAAAAATATTAGAAATGGATTGTTGGTCGAATGTTCTACTGAAAAACATTCGACATGTCTTCTTAAGTCAAAGGTCTTTTGTAATGTACCTGTTAACGTGACTCCACATTCCTCCCTGAATTCATCAAAGGGAGTGATTAGGTGTAAAGACCTGGAAGGTACCAGTGAGGATGAAATTTGTGAAAATTTGTCCTCACAGGACGTTACTGTAGTCAGGAGGATAAAGGTACGTCGGAACAATGAATTGTTACCGACAACCCCTGCGCATGCTGTAACCTCACCGTGGTGCAGGGGTGTAACATTCTCTTTGAGAATGGCCAATACAGCACAAATTGAAGTTTAGAGTAAAATTCGGTGTCCGTAAAATTCTGTGATATTTGTATTTGTATTTTTGCACAGTTCTTTATACTGTTTTTGTTTAAACCTTGAATTTTTATATTGATGTTGATCATCACTTTATTTATTTGCATTACCATAGTTTGACACCCAATAGCCGATGTATTTTTCGTGCTGGGGTGTCGTTAAACATTCATTCATTCATTCATTCATTCATTCATTCATTTTGTTACCGACAAATACCTTTGTCTTAACATTTAATGTCCCTACCCTTCCTACATCTATTAAAGCAGGTTACCTTAACATTTCAGTTGAACCCTTCATTCCAAATCCCTTGCGTTGTTTCAAATGCCAGAGATTTGGTCATGGACAGAACACATGTCGTGGCAAGATTACATGTGCACGTTGCGGTCTTTTCGATCATGAAAGTAAGTCACTAAAAGTTGCCACTAAAAGTGTGTCCGTTAACACAGAGCTAACTTGGCACCCTGATGACACCAAATACAAAAAGATCTCTGACATTGAGAAGGCAGAAAGACAAGTTCAAAAAGCAGTACAAAAACAAACAACTGTTTCTCCACCCAAGGACTCTGTGAATAAAAACAATCCAACAAAAAAATCGAATTCTACTTCGACTAAACATGGGTCTGATAGCTGTTCAGGCCGACTCAAGAAGGCCGAACAACGTCTCGTCCCAATCAGCAATAGTTATGAAACTTTAGCTTATTTGGAAGTTGATATGGATATTTCATATCACCAGTCAAAAAAGCCGCCAGCCAAGTCGAAGATAATTCCCATACTTCCCCCCAATGACTAATTCAGTCATTCAGTGGAACTGCCGTGGGCTTAGGCCCAATTTTGATGAATTAAGTCTTTTAATTCAAAAACATAATCCTCTTGCAGTGTGTCTTCAGGAAACTTTCTTGAAGGACACTGATAATATTACCATGAGAGGATTTAACCTCTATCATAAATTTCAAGAAACTGAAAATAGAGCATCTGGGGGTGTTTCCATTCTTGTTAATGAAAACATTCCTCAGAGTTCAGTAACACGGACTACCAATTTACAAACTGTGGCTGTAAAGGTCACAGCTCATAAAACTATAACTCTGTGTTCAGTTTACTTGCCACCTCGTAATCATTTTAATTTTAATCCGAGGGATCTTCAAGGTCTTCTTGACCAGCTCCCTACTCCTTTCATTGTTATGGGAGATTTTAATGGTCACCACACTTTGTGGGGATGCGACGATGTAAATATTAGAGATAAACAATTAGAAGACTTAATTCTCAAAAATGACTTACTTTTCTTCAATGATAAAAGTCATACATATTTTCATTCTGCAAGTGGTTCTTTCACTTCTATAGATTTAACCCTTTGTAGTCCCTCACTTTTTCTTGATTTCTCCTGGAAAGTTGGTACAGACCTTTGTGGTAGTGACCACTTTCCCATTATTTTGGAGAATGATGGACCACCGTCACTTGAAAGGGTTCAAAGGTGGAAGTTGGCGAAGGCAAATTGGGGTCAGTTTCAGCATCTGTGCAGCACTGGTCTGCAACAATTTGCCATTACTGATGCTGATGATCCCATATCTTTGTTCACTTCCATCTTGAAGGACATTGCAGATGAAACTATTCCTAAGACTTCGGCAGTACCAAAGCATTTCAATAAACCATGGTTGAATGATACGTGCAAAGATGGATTCAAAGAGCGAAACAGGTTGCTTGAGCGGTTCAAACGTGAACCTACATCAGACAACCTGGATGCATTTCGTATTGCTAGGGCTAAGGCTCGCAGAGAGATTAGACAGAGTAAGAAAACATCTTGGAGAACTTTTGTCTCTAAGTTGAATTCACAAACATCAGTAAAATCTGTCTGGAATAGGATCCGTAAAATCAAAGGTAAAGAATCCAGTAATACAGTTCATCATTTGTCTGTCAATGATACGGATGTCACGTCTCATCGTGACATTGCTAATGCATTGGCAGACAACTTTTCTCATAACTCATCTTCTGCTTTCAGTACAGATGCTTTTACATCTGTCAGAACTAAAGCTAAAAAGCAGTCCATTAATTTTTCATCTGAAAATGCTGAAGTGTACAACAGGCGTTTCTCTATGAAGGAATTGCACGATGCTCTTCGTAGAGCCCATGATACTTCAGTAGGTCCAGATGAAATTCATTATCAGTTATTAAAACATTTACCTGAATCATCTTTGATGGTTCTTTTGACTATTTTTAATAACATCTGGATTTCTGGTGACTTTCCTTCTGATTGGAGGAAAGCTATTATCATTCCTATTCCCAAGCCTGGTAAGGATCCAACCAATCCTACTAGTTATCGCCCTATCGCTTTGACAAGTTGCATTTGTAAAACCATGGAACGAATGATCAATCGTAGACTTGTCTGGTATCTTGAATCTCACAAATTGCTCACTAACGTGCAATGTGGGTTTAGATCTAGACGTAGCACGGTTAATCATCTTGTTAGATTTGAAACGTTTTGTAGGGAAGCTTTCATCCATAATCAGCACTTGGTTTCAGTGTTTTTTGATTTGGAGAAGGCTTACGATACCACGTGGAAGTATGGGATTTTAAACGACCTCCATGGCATGGGCCTAAGAGGTCGACTTCCAGTTTTTATATCTCAGTTTTTAAGAGATAGATCTTTTAAAGTCCGGGTGGGGTCGACTTTGTCTGACATTCACCCACAGGAGATGGGTGTGCCTCAAGGTAGTATCCTGTCTGTAACTCTATTTTCTGTGAAAATTAACAGCATCGCCCAGTGTCTAACACCTGATGTCGATTGCTCGTTATATGTCGATGATTTTCAGATTTGCTATAGATCGTCCAATATGAGTATCATTGAACGTAAGTTGCAGCTTTGTTTGAATAAACTTCATCAATGGGCAACTGTCAATGGCTTTAGATTCTCAAAGGCAAAAACGGTTTGTATGCATATCTGCCAGAAAAGAGGTCTTCACTTAGATCCACAGTTGCTTTTGGACAAAAATCCAATTCCAGTTGTGGAGGAGACTAAATTTCTGGGGGTTATATTTGACAGGAAGCTATCTTTTGTGCCCCATCTTAAATATGTTAAAAAGAAGGGCTTAAAAGCTCTCAATATTTTAAATGTTATTGGTAATACGGAATGGGGAGCAGACCGCAAGGTTATGCTCCGGCTGTATAGATCTCTTGTGAGGTCTAAACTTGATTATGGATGCATTGTGTATGGGTCGGCACGCAAGTCTTACTTGCAGATGCTTGATCCTATACACAATCAGGGACTTAGGCTTTGTCTTGGTGCGTTTAGAACATCACCTGTAGAGAGCTTGTACGTTGATGCGCACGAACCTTGTTTGGGTGCTAGACGTGCAAATCTTTCTCTGCAGTATGCTGCCAAGATTAAATCTTTACCAACACATCCAGCTCATGATGCTGTGTTTGACAACAAATATATGAAGTTGTTTGATGCAAGGCTAAATGCTATTCGTACATTTGGTCTTCGCATTAAGCGTTTTTTGTCGCTTTCCAACATTGATTTAACTGACACTTTGGAAACTCCTTCATATTTTGTTTTACCACCATGGTGTATTACACCACCTAAAATTGTGTTTCATCTGGCGCATCTGAAGAAAGATCGTACAGATGCTGTAGTTTATAAACAATTGTTCATGGAAATTCAGGACAAGTACCGTGATTACATTCCTGTGTATACAGATGGATCACGGGATGGGAATTCTGTGGCTTGTGCTACAGTTTTTCCATCAGACACAATACTTTCCATGTGACTGCCTGACTCAGCATCAATCTTTAGTGCTGAAGTTTGGGCAGTCATTAAAGCCTTAGAAGAAATCAAAGATTCAGTAGCATCCAAATTTATTATTTTTACAGACTCACTTTCGTGTCTCCAAGCTTTACGTAATATGAAGCTGGACCATCTCTTAATTGGGATGGTGATACGAAAGTGTGTCTTTTTATCTGTTGCCAATAAAGACATTGTATTTTGTTGGGTACCCAGCCATGTTGGCATCAAGGGTAATGAAAAGGCAGATTCAGCTGCCAAGTCTGCTTTGGATTTGCCTCATGCCAGGGTTGGTGTGCCTTATACTGATTTTAAACCTAACATCAACCAATTTATCTTTTCGATTTGGCAACCTGACTGGGACGGTGAGGTTACGAACAAGCTTCATGCTATCAAGCCAGTCTTGGGAGAGTGGCAGTCTTCCTATAGACAGTGCAGGAAGGATGAAATAGTCTTGTGTCGTGCCCGCATTGGTCATACTCACTTGACCCATTCATTTATCTTAAAGAAAGATCCTCCACCTCAGTGTGAACACTGTCAGTGTACTCTGACTGTGCGTCACATTTTGGTGGAGTGTCAGTTTTTGAAAGAAATTCGAAAAGATATATTTGGTCAGAGAAATGTGATGTAATCCTTTCGATTCCATCCAGAACTTTTATTTCAATTTCTTCGAGATACTGACTTTTATTGTAAATTTTAATTTGATTCATCTGTGATATTTGTATTTTTGCACAGTTCTTTACACTGTGTTTTAATTTAACTGTTGAATTTTTATATTGAAGTTGATTATCGAATTTGTTTCGCTTTTACCATAGTTTGACACCCAATAGCCGATGTATTTTTCGTGCTGGGGTGTCGTTAAA
This sequence comes from Gigantopelta aegis, assembly GCF_016097555.1. Classification (NCBI taxonomy): domain Eukaryota; kingdom Metazoa; phylum Mollusca; class Gastropoda; order Neomphalida; family Peltospiridae; genus Gigantopelta; species Gigantopelta aegis. The sequence goes on along the minus strand of NC_054710.1, from coordinate 13,266,290 downwards.
CATTCATTCATTCATTCTTTCGCATCTAAAGAAAGATCGTACAAATGCTGTTGTGTACAAACAGTTTTTCATGGAATTCAGGACAAGTACCGTGATTACATTCCTGTGTATACAGATGGATCACGGGATGGGAATTCTGTGGCTTGTGCTACAGTTTTTCCATCAGACACAATACTTTCCATGCGACTGCCTGACTCAGCATCGATCTTTACTGCTGAAGTTTGGGCAGTCATTAAAGCCTTAGAAGAAATAAAGGATTCTAGTGCATCCAAATTTATTATTTTTACAGACTCACTTTCGTGTCTCCAAGCTTTACGAAATATGAAGCTGGATCATCCTTTAATTGGGATGGTGATACGAAAGTGTGTCTTTTTATCTATTGCTAATAAAGACATTTTATTGTGTTGGGTACCCAGCCATGTTGGCATCAGGGGTAATGAAAAGGCAGATTTAGCTGCCAAGTCTGCTTTGGATTTGCCTCATGCCAGGGTTGGTGTACCGTATACTGATTTTAAATATGGTATTAACAAATTTATCTTTTCGATTTGGCAACGTGATTGGGACGGTGATGTTGCGAACAAGCTTCATGCTATCAAGCCAGTCTTGGGAGAGTGGCAGTCCTCCTATAGACAGTGCAGGAAGGATGAAATAGTCTTGTGTCGTTCCCGCATCGGGCATACATATTTAACCCATTCATTTATCTTAAAGACAGATCCTCCAACTCAGTGTGAGCACGGTCAGTGTCTTCTGACTGTGCGACACATTTTGGTGGAGTGTACCCATCTGAAAGCAATTCGAAAAGATATATTTGGACTACGAACTGTGATGGAATCCTTTCGATTCCATCCAGAACTTATTTTACAATTTTTACGTGATACTGAATTTTATTCAAAATTTTAATTTATATATATATATATATATATCTGTGATATTTGCATTTTTTACACAGTCCTTTCCACTGTGTTTTTATTTAACTGTTGAATTTTTATATTGATGATGCTCATCACACTGTTGTTTCATTTTACCATAGTTTGACACTCAATAGCCGATGTATTTTTCGTGCTGGGGTGTCGTTAAACATTCATTCATTCATTCATTCATTCATTCATTCTCTTTGAGAATGGCCAATACAGCACAAATTGAAATTTAGAGTAAAAGTCAGTATCTATCTGTGATATTTGTATTTGTATTTTTGCACAGTTCTTTACACTTTTTTTGTTTGTATCTTGAATTTTTCTGTTGATGTTGATCATCACCTTATTTGTTTCCATTACCATAGTTTGACACCCAATAGCCGATGTATTTTTCGTGCTGGTGTGTCGTTAAACATTCATTCATTCATTCATTCCTTATAATATGGCACAGAGCAAACAAACAACACTGTTTATTTGATGTATGTAAGTATAAATGTATAATTTAATTCTAAAAAAAAAAAACTTCACGGCAAAAACTTAATAAACTCGAAACAGAATTTTAATAATAGTAATTTTCAAAGCATCAAAAATTAAACTAAATTAGCAACATGTGCTAATACATGAAGATATCAGTTTATTTATTTATTTCATTGTTTGTTCCTTTCTTTCTTTCATTCTTTTTTTTCATTTACAGATTTAAAAATAATTCTTTCACATAGACAGATGTCCGCGAATGCAACTTTGACTGTATATACGAGTGTGTCTCCTTCACCAACTCACCCGTCTGTCTCTCTCTCTCTCTCTCTCTCTCTCTCTCTCTCTCTCTCTCTCTCTCTCTCTCTCTCTCTCTCTCTCTCTCTCTCTCTCTCTCGTTAAATCGATCTCCCACCTGCCATACTTACCCCTCCACCCCACTAGATACGTGTAAACAGACTAATCTTCATTAGGTGTGTAACAATGTTATTTATTGCTCTTTTCAGACATGGCAACAGCGTCCTCCACAGACGATCCAATCTCCTGCAAGCTCTGTTTGGAGATCTTCACTGATCCGCGCGTACTTCCGTGTTGTTTGACGTGTCTCCAAAATCACATCGACGCCAAAAACATAGATGATATTTTTATGTGTCCAAACTGCAGGTACGTGGTCGATATCCCTGACAACAGACAGCCTACATCGACTAGGGCTTCACAGTTCAAACGAAACCTGGCACTCGTGGACGCCATTGGTCTTATCAAACAATTTAAAATACGTGAGTTAAATATAGAACCTAATGAACTGACAAGTATGTGTGTGTGTGTGTGTGTGTGTGTGTGTGTGTGCGTGCGTGTGCGTGCGTGCGTGCGTGCGTACTTGCATGTGTGTGTCTCTTATGTAGGTCTTACTCGGCTTATGAAATTTCCATTTAGTGTTATGGTAAGAATTAAACTGTAAATCGTAAATGGTCTACTATATTTGTAATGTCCTTTCTTACCATTCGGGGACTAAAATTAAGTTGGTTTCAATATATAATATTAGACAAAACTTTGACGACCAATACCTTTATTTACAAGTTGAAATTTACTGATGTGAACCATGTAGAGTGCCATGAATATAGATAATCCACAGAAGGCAGGACATGCTCATTATTCACGAACACCTGGTATCATCGTTGTTATGACAGTGATTCGTGAGTGCATATTATCATTCACGGCTGTACTAATTCTAATGGGCTCTGTCCGGCGCTAGTTTTGATTGAGTAAACTAGTCTTTGTGGTGGTGCAAGAGGGATGAAATCTACAGTACAGGATCTCCTCGGGTGCGGCTGCTCTAGTATAGACGAGACACGAGATACACATTCATGGAATCAACCACTAGTTTGCCAAATATATACTCTTGAAAAAAGTAGGGGAACCTGAAAATATTAATATTAATATCAACTATTAGACCGAACATACGTTTTGACCACAGACATCCTAGTAAAGAACGTTCAGGTCTGTTTATCAACACACTGAAACACATTCTATAATGTGCACATGTATCACGCAGTTGGCCCATACACATGCGTTGTGTGTCATTCTCGATTTAAAACATTTCCAGGAACGTCCATTAATCACTGTGGAGCATTATTTCTGTGAATCTTTTTCATTCTGTTGATCATACAGTTGTTATTGTTTTGCTTTTAGTCATTTTTATTGTTTGAATTTGCGATTTACTGATAAAAAAACACATCTACTTTCAAATTTAACTTCTGACCCCAATCGTCCTTCAGGATCTTTGGTGGTCATAAAACCTAATGTAATATTGAACTACCGGTTGGAATGTTTGCCCAATTAATTCACTATTATCATATAACCATTCCCCACAGCTAATATACCTTACAATGTTGAGAATTGTAAATTCTTATTAGAGTTCCCCTACTTTGTTTGAAGAGTATATATTACACAAAACTTTGACGACCAATACCTTCATTTACAAGTTTAAATTTAATGATGTGAACCATGTAGAGTTTGCCATGAATGTAGAGAATCTACAGAAGGTAGGACATGCTCACCTTCGCGAACACCTGATATCATCACTGTTATGAATGTGATTCATGAGCGCATATTATAATTCACAGCTGTACTAATTCTAATGAGCTATGTCCGGCGCTAGTTTTGATTTTTTTAAAAGATCGATTTATTGGGGAAAATACTCGAATTCTTTATGATATTATGAGCTACTGTAAAACAGATGATATCCCGGGTCTATTACTGACAACTAATTTTGAAAAAAGCCTTTGATACAGGAGAGTGGGAGTTCATTGATAAATCACTTCAAGCTCTTAATTTTGGACAGTCTTTCCATAAATGGATAAACTGATTTTTTCAGGATATCTGTAATTTTTTTTTTTTTTCTGATTTCTTCAAATGTGAACGGGGATGTAGACAGGGTGACCCTATTTCTCCTTATTTGTTCCTTGTATGTGTCGAATCATTCTCTCTTGCGGTAAAAAGAAATGAACATATTAAAGGCATACGCATAAATAATAAAATGTACACCATATTTCAATACGCACACGATACAAACTTTACTTTAGATGGATCAGAAAGAAAGTTAACAGAACTATTAAAAACGTTTGAAAATTTTGCCCAATGTTCTGGACTTAAGCTTAATACACACAAGAGTGTGGTCATTTGGTTTGGCTCAAAGATAGGTCCAAATCAAAAACTGTGTCCTCACATACCTCTGCATTGGTCAAAAGAACCATTTAAAATTCTCAGAATAATCTTTTCGACATATCTATGTCAAATGTTCTCTCTTAATTTTGAAAAAATGCTATCAAAAACAAGAAGGATACTATTTTCTTGGTCTAACAGGTCTTTAACAATTAATGGAAAAATAACTATAATTCAATTTCAAATTCTTTCTCTCTTTACACACTTATTCGTCGCTCTTCCCGATCCTGATAAAACGTTTTTCAAGAAATTAAGTACACTACTTTATAAATTTATCTGGAACAGTAAGAGGGACAGAATTAAGCAGACAATGTTAATGAATGATTATACAAATAAATATGATAAATTATGATATCACAAGACAGGGGGGGGGGGGGGGTATTATTTTCATGATCTATTATCATTCTTTTCATTTGCGACAGTTGTAAACAATGTCAGTAATGTGGGTTGAATGTCAGCGGTAGTCTCGTTAACTAGCAGAACGGCAGTGGCGCGACGTCACTAATGGTAGGTTTAGCGCTGAAACAAACACAGTGACGTAACAAAACATTGCCTTGTGGTTAAAATTTGACCAATCAAAATTATAAGAAGTGATATCGCAGGAGATATCGCATATTATAGTGCCAGCGACATCTCCTACAAAAGCCTTTAATGGATGATAAAATCGATATATTACTTGGGAATCCTTTACAGAGTAATTTATTAAACCACTTCATTGTCTTATGTAAAAAATACATATATAGTTGTAAATATGCCAATCGAAATCCTAAATTTTCTGAAGCTACAAGTATAATAAAACATAATAGAAATATTGAAAAGTATATTTATGCAAATAATGACCATTTCACAAACAATATATGGGCCATATAGATAGTTAGTACTTATGATCTTTCGAAAATACGGTGCTATATTATGACAAAAGCAACCAAATATATAGATGAATGTAAAGTACACTGTTGAGAAACCTACCAGCCGCAACAACGCTAGGGATTATTTATTTATTTATTTATTTATTTATTTGTGTATTTATTTATTTTCATTATCCATGTTGGCATCAGGGGTAATGAAAAGGCAGATTCAGCTGCCAAGTCTGCTTTGGATTTGCCTCATGCCAGTGTTGGTGTACCTTATACTGATTTTAAAAATAATATCAACCAATTTATCTTTTCGACTTGGCAACGTGATTGGGACGGTGAGGTTACGAACAAGCTTCATGCTATCAAGCCAGTCTTGGGAGAGTGGCAGTCCTCCTATAGACAGTGCAGGAAGGATGAAGTAGTATTGTGTCGTGCCCGCATCGGTCATACTCACTTGACGCATTCATTTATCTTAAAGAAAGATCCTCCACCTCAGTGTGAGTACTGTCAGTGTACTCTGACGGTACACCACATTTTGGTGGAGTGTAAGCATCTTCATGAAATTCGAAAAGATATTTTTGGTCAAAGTAATGTGATGGAATCATTTCGATTCCATCCTGAACGCATTTTACAATTTTTACGTGACACCGAGTTTTATTCTAAATTTTAATTATATCTATCTGTGATATTTGTATTTTTACACAGTCCTTTACACTGTGTTTTTATTTAACTGTTAAATTTTTATATTCATGTTGATCATAAAACAATTGTTTTTGCATTTACCATTGTTTGACACCCAATAGCCGATGTATGTTTCGTGCTGGGGTGTCGTTAAACATTCATTCATTCATTCATTCATTCATGCTACCAAGCCAGTCTTGGGAGAGTGGCAGTCCTCCTATAGACAGTGCAGGAAGGATGAAATAGTCTTGTGTCGTGCCCGCATTGGTCATACTCACTTGACCCATTCATTTATCTGAAAGAAAGATCCTCCACCTCAGTGTGAACACTGTCAGTGTACTCTGACTGTGCGTCACATTTTGGTGGAGTGTCAGTTTTTGAAAAAATTCGAAAAGATATATTTGGTCAGAGAAATGTGATGGAATCCTTTCGATTCCATCCAGAACTTTTATTACAATTTCTTCGAGATACTGACTTTTATTGTAAATTTTAATTTGATTCATCTGTGATATTTGTATTTTTGCACAGTTCTTTACACTGTGTTTTAATTTAACTGTTGAATTTTTATATTGATGTTGATTATCGAATTTGTTTCGCTTTTACCATAGTTTGACACCCAATAGCCGATGTATTTTTCGTGCTGGGGTGTCGTTAAACATTCATTCATTCATTCATTTTTAAACAGATGATTATATCATCGGTGCCCTGACTGACTCATGATCCGTCCAAACCGTGGAAAGACAACAATCCCTCCCATCTAAGAAACACACACACACACACACACACACACAGAGAGAGAGAGAGAGAGAGAGAGAGAGAGAGAGAGAGAGAGAGAGAGAGAGAGAGAGAGAGAGAGAGAGAGAGAGAGAGAGAGAGAGAGAGAGAGAGAGAGAGAGAGAGAGAGAGAGCAAGAGTTTAACATGCCTCTAGAGGAACAAAACAATAATTGTTTAAAAGTAACAAATGACTGGGAGTTGGGGGCGAACTGACAAATAGTTGGGGGCGAACAGTTGTTAATAACAAAATATACAAACTCTGAAAAAAAATCTGTCATTACAAAGGATTTTATTCCAAACGTGGAATGTCATAATAAAGATCATAAAAATCCATAATTTTAGACACCATCATTAATGCGTAATAAGTTGTCAAGTAGAGCAGCGTGTGCGTTCAGAATTCCAGGAATGAAAATAATCTGACTCCGATACCTCTGATTGGTCAATATACCACAGAGTACTGCGCATCAAAACATGTTCCAGTTGCATGGTCTGTGACTTTCTAACAAACGCAACAAAAAATAAATAGTCTGCAGTTTTATTTGATTTTTTTAAAGATAAAAAAATATATAAATATATTAAACGTAAAAAAATAACTAGGCTTATTCCTACATACCTATTATCATTTATTTTCCTTCTTTTTATTATTCCGTCTAAATTTCATTTCTCTGTTTTTTAAAAGTAAGTATAAAATTACATGATTGCCATTTTCGGGATCTCACGTAAGCTTTGTAGGCTAACAGTTATGAATTATTCGAGACAATTTTACCGATTTCGCTGATTTCCGTAACGAGTTCATTTGTGTAGGCTATAGAAGCCACTATTTAATTCAATCCCTTTTCTCTTTTTTCATAACTATATGAGTTATCCTTACCAGACGTTGTGATCTATTACCTTACAAAAGTGGAATGTTTCTAATTAATAATAAATGAAATAAGCAAAGAAGTTTTGATCGGATTGGTACGTCTTCGAAGATGTCTATTAAACCTGTTTTCCGATTTGTATAGCAAAGATAAGTACCAGTCATATATTAAAATATTGTATGAACGCTACCGTTCTCGTAATATTTATTTATTTTGTTTGTATTATTAAACGGATCTTTCTATCAGCTATATAAGGTAAATAGTGGCAATGAATATACAACATTATTTTATGTGCGCTGTTTGTTAAGTGTGACATGCGTTATTTTTCACACTCGCCAGATTGAAATTACGTGCGATGTACGAGCGCGATCACACCCGCGCACCTTAAAAGGCAAGGTCTGCGCAATGTTTGTAAACAACGGTTTAAAATGTTGTTTTTATAATAATCCAAAAGGTTTTTTCATTAAAACTATTTTACATTGAAATTAGACCACAAAAAGCAATTGTGTAATGATAGTCTCATGTTTAGAATTTGTTTGTACTATTAGCTTCAATTCCCAATGTATTTCCAGTGCACCATAGCTTGTTTTTGTGCCTGCTAAATAATGTTGTTTTTATGAATATTCTAAAGTTTTTTTTCTGTGAAATTGTTTTACCCTAATTTTAGACTGAAAAAGAAATTAAGAAATGCTAGTTTTATGTTTATACACTTTAGTAATTTCCAGTATTAATTATTTAAAGTTGGTAATGTTTTTACTATGGGCTAAATTGACCTATTTATATAAAAAAAATTAGTTTCTCGGGATTTAAAATGTGCATTAAAAACTGTACATTGTAAACGGAAGCTGGATCAAAACTCAATTACTTTATTTATTGAGGAATTGTGTGCATAACGTAATTGTTAAATGAAATGATATTTATTTTGTAACGGTAGAGCTCTTCCTAGCGTAACGTAATTTACCATCTTGTCTTATGACGTCACGTGGTACTTCTCAGACATATAAAAAGGCTGACATCAATGGACGTCAACCCTCTTTCCATTTAGGCAGACGATTCCAAAATGCGTCAGATTTTCCCTCATTCAAATTGTGCACCGATTTCTCTGGCATAATCCTACGGGATATTTCTAATGCCATAGCACCAAAACTACCTCCGCCTGCTACCGATTCCTGTCGGACTGTTGAATGTACACGTTAAACCCTTTGACCTGACCTCACCTAGACGTCAACGTTCTCTCGCTCGTTCGCGGTTCAACTTTCCAACTTTATTACATTGCATACATTTAAATTGACACTGGAATAATTTTAACGTATATGTTTCAAGTAAATTTTATTAACTTTATGGAAGTAATATTTTTAAGCAACTGCAAGCTGCAGTTAAGTTTACATTTATTGGAGATACAGTCGTCACTGGTTTAATATAATTGGAGCTGAAAGAAAGAGATCTATCTATCTGTTGGAAACTTACTTGTGAACATTAACTTTATTTTCATTTACACATAACTTTTAAATAAATTTATAATTCTGGAAACTGGAACATTTCGGTTTTGTTATCTGTGGATATACTCTGGACATTATTGATATCCTTGGGACGCGGCCAGAACAACAATATATATATATATATATATATATATATATATATATATATATATATATATATATATATATATATATATATATATGAATGTTATTCGACAAATTAATGTTACAAATTTATATTTTTTTTATATTATTACCGGTGTTACTATACCAATTACAGCATATATCTGTATACACGAACACTAGATCGCTGTATATTGTAATAGGGGCCGAAACAGTTTGGGGCCGAACATGTACTGGGGCCGAAACTTCCTGACACCTATCTAATTCAACTTTCTAACTTATGTTACGGAAATATCCGATGTTGATCGAATGGTTCGGTCGAACTACCCGATGGGTCGAGCACTTTCTTAAGCACCGACGGGGTTCGAGCCAACGAGATTCAACTGTATATATATATATATATATATATATATATATATATATATATATATATATATATATATATATATATATAAAATGAAATGAAATTTGACCTCGTCCAAATTCTAGGATGGCCAGAAACTAATTCACAGCCACCGATATTTTAAGCAAAACAAATATTTTAGTCATTAAAACGCGTTATCTCTTTTAGTCCACAACATCTTAACAGTTGCAACAAACTGAGGACAGTCACCTTAAAGTTATTGTTGACATATTTTGATAAATATAATCCCATTTTGTATACATAATTTACTTTTGGATATGGTTTCTGTAGCCTATGCAACACACTTTAAAAAACCTTTTCCACCCTCATTTTCTAGTTTGATCGATCGAGGGTTGGTTAGCTGATACATATGCAGTAGAATTAACGTTTATCCTTGCGCAGTGGAATTAGAAAGAGTGCAGAAATGAAATGGGACGGAATTCGATGGGGGGGGGGGGGGGGGTGTGTGTGGCGGTATTCGATAGTTTAGGATACATAATGTATTTTTAAAATGATGGATGGACCTATCTTGATGTCAGTGGTACACCACTAAACAGAAACTCAACATCTCAGATATCTACATTTGACAACGACGGCCATTTGCCTTTCTCATCCTCTTTCTTCTACAGACTTAAGCTTTTCCTTCATGATGAAATTCACTTCCTTACTTGAACTTTTTCTCAACATTTCGATATTTACTTTTAAAGTTATTCTGCTGTGAACCTATCTGCATGAGCGATGTACACCATTTAGCAGTAAACACCCTATATTACTATGTCCTAGTTCTCTTAAATATATAACATAGTGCATGATGCCTATCTTAACGTCAATGGTACCCCAATAAGCAGTAATGGCCCTATATTACTATGTCCTAGTTTTCTTAAATATATAACATAGTGCAGTTTGCCTATCTTGACGTCAGTGGCACACCACTAACCAGTAATGATACTACATTACTATGTCCTAGTTCTCTTAAATATATAACATAGTGCAGTTTGCCTATCTTGACGTCAATGGTACACCACTAAGCAGTAACTCAACATCTGAGATCTCTACATTTTAGAATGACGGCCATTTGCTTTTCTCATCCTCTTTCTTCTACAGACTTAAGCTTTTCCTTGATGATGAAATTCACTTCGTTACTTCGACATTTTCTCTCAACATTTCGATATTTACTTTTAAAGTTATTCTGCTGTGAACCTATCTGCATGAGCGATGTGGACGTTACCTGAGATAGGAAGACCCGATGTAAAAGGGCTGATACGGGGTCATGTAATGACCTCTTAGAAAATCGGTGATATGGAGTCATATAATGGCCTCTAGGAAAATGGGTGATACGGGGTCATGTAATGACCTCTCTGTAGGAAGACCCGATAGAAAAGGGGTGATATGGGATCATATAATGACCTGTTAGAAAAGGGTTCATACGGGGTCATATAATGACAACTCTGCAGCAAGACCCGACAGAAAAGGAGTGGTATGGGGTCGTATAATAACATCTGTAGGAAGACCTGATAGAAAAGGGGTGATATGGGGTCATATAATTACCTCTCTTCGGTATACCCGGCCAGGTGGGTGTGTTTGTTTAAACCAACATCCTGGGAGAAAAAGCTTGAAAACAGGGGTTGTCCTTTTCAGGTTATGTTTCCGTCAAGCAGGCATAAAACATTCCATGGGCCTGCTGATATTAATAAAAATGGTATAGCCATTAACGCTATATAGAAACGTATAGCGTAATTAATTGTGGTATGTGGCCGTACATGTATATGGGCACGTTAATAGGGTTCTCACTTCTTCAATACATAGATATGTTGAACATTAGCTAACCGACGTTACATCGAACCTACAGCCTCGAGTATAGCTCGTATAGTATATAATGAAGCTCTTGAAATAAAATCATCCTCTGAAACGCCCTCTTCACTGTCAAACTGGGCCTACTGTGTCTCTTGTTACTCTTGTGGTGTTGTCGCTGTTACATTATTGTCTTGTCTGGAGTAACTGATCTCCACCTCCTGTCTCCAAACTCAAACCAAGTCCACTGAAGCTATGCATCACCATTGGCGTGGGAACCGAACGGAAATGTCTGTACATGCATCAAGCTCTATGGCCATCATTGAAAGACACTTTGCAGCACTTATGAGTCAGCAGAAGTATAGGAGCAAGCATTCTCAGAGTACTGCTAAGCTCAAATACTTTTTCTATCTCCTAAATTCAAGAGTCGTACCTCTGTGAAAAGTGGGTATGTCACCATGAAAGTTGAACTTGATCAGTAACAGTACATGATAAAGCTATATACAAAATTTCATCTCAGTATCATCAGGCATTGTAGACAAAACGTCCAGAAATATTGTTTTCATATCTCCTAAGTTCAAGGGCCATAACTCCGTCAAAAATAGGTAAATCGCCATGAAGGTCAAACTTGACTTGTAACAGTACATATTAAAGCTATACAATAAATTTCAACTCAATATCAAAGGTGTTCTAAAACAATCCATCTGGTAAACTATATGTGGGATGACCGGCCTCGGTGGCGTCGTGGTTAGGCCATCGGTCAACAGGCTGGTAGGTACTGGGTTCGTATCCCAGTCGACTCCCAGACTCCAAACTCTGAATGAGTGCGCCACAAGGCTCAGTGAGTAGGTGTAAACCACTTGCACCGACCAGTGATCCATAACTGGTTCAACAAAGGCCATGGTTTGTGCTTTCCTGCCTGTGGGAAGCGCAAATAAAATATCCCTTGCTGCTAATCAGAAAGAATAGCCCATGAAGTGGCGACAGCGGGTTCCCTCTCAAAATCTGTGTGGTCCTTTACCATATGTTTGACGCCATATAGCCGTTAATAAAATGTGTTAAGTGCGTCGTTAAATAAAAAAATTCGTTCTTTATGTGTGGGATAGACAGACAGACGGACAGAAGGACGGAGATGAAATCATAGTCCCCTCCGGTTGGACCAGTAAGGGACTAATAACACCTTTTATCATCCATTAAAGGCTTTTGTAGGAGATATCGCTGGCACTATAATTTGCGATATCTCTCTTATAATCTTGATTGGTCAAATTTTAATCACAAGACAATGTTTTGTTATGTCACTGCGTTTGTTTCAGCGCTAAACCTGCCATTAGTGACGTCACGCCACTGCCGTTCTGCTAGTTAACGAGTCTACCGCTGACATTCAACCCACATTACTGACATTGTTTACAACTGTCGCATAAAATATTAGTGTCTGTATATTAAACGTGTTCAACTAATAGATACTCTTTAACGATTGTAATTACATATCAAATATGTTTTTTTCTGCATAAAATATTTGTGTCTGTATATTAAACGTGTTCAACTAATAAATACTTTTTAATGATTGTAATTACATATCAAATATATGGGTTTTTTTGCATAAAATATTAGTGTCTGTATATTAAACGTGCTTCTGATCGTTCTAATATTTGTACTGGTTCAAAGATCCCTTGCTACTAATAGAAAAATGTAGTGGGTTTCCTGTCTACGACTACATGACTGTTTATATGTCAAAATTACCAAATGTTTGACATCCGAAAGACAATAATTAAAAAAAATCAATATGCTCTAGTGGTGTTGTTAAACAAAACAAACTTTAAAACAAAGTCTTTTTTAACGTACTTTGACAATTTTTTACAAGAATTCTCTTTCAAAAAATTATAAAAATGCATCGATTGATTTCCCAAATTTTAGGGTATGTAATATTACCCTTTATACCCTCTGGCAGAAACCCTGTATTATGTTGAAATCTAATTAAGAGCTGAATAATAATACTAATAAATCATTGGAATTAAACATACTCAGTGGAAATGCCCTACTTAAACTGACACAGGGCATACGTACAAACTGCCATAGGCCACATGCACACACAGATAGAGGAACTGATACGCATCCTCTGTAAGTTTAATATATATGTATGTCTTTCTCCCACTCCTTGTTGGAAGAAACCAACATGTGATATTTCTCGTATCACATGGCAGTATTCCAGTGTTATCGATTGACACATGGAACGGTATCGAAATATAACAACCTGTGAAAAGCAGTCCATTCATTAGACTTACATGAAACTGTTGAAACAAACATACAAAACATTAATCTGCTAATTATTAATCTACTAAGAAATTGCAGTTCTTATTTGAAGAGAGATGTACATGTATGTATGATTATCTCGTCTCATATTTATCTCGTAAATCTGCTATATTTTGGGGCGAGACGTAGCCCAATGGTATAGCGCTCGCTCGATGCGCGATCGGTGTGGGATCGATCCCCGTCGATGGGCCCATTGGGCTATTTCTCGTTCCAGCCAGTGCACCACGACTGATATATCAAAGGCCGTGGTATGTACTACCCTGTCTGTGAGATGGTGCATATAAAAGGTCCCTTGCTGCTAATCGAAAAGAGTAGCCCATGAAGTGGCGACAGCGGTTTTACTCTATCAATATCTGTGTGGTCCTTAACCATATGTCTGACGCCATAAAGATAAATGAAGTAACCGTGATACTCTGCGAGCATTCCATCAGTAGCGGGAACCTCTTGTCCTGACTGAAAAGTAAACATGCAATTTTTATCGACTTTTGCTGGCCTTTTACTTGCCTTGAGCATGTCGACAGCTTCGTAAACGCAACTATTTTTAAAGCAAATTGCATCGTCTACTTTGTTGCCCGCAACATTATGTCTATTAGTCAGAAATAAATAACTTGTAGTAAATACTATAGTAAAAAAATGAACGTTCCCTGTGGGAAGGACTATAGTGTACAATTTATAAATTTCTGAATGAGTGTGGACTATATGACGAAACATTACTAAATAATAATACTATATACTGATGAATGTTTTTTAAAGTTTCAGCCATTTTGTTATTTATCGTTTAATTGCCCTCTTTTTCTGACAATGAAGATGTCATTTCTCCTACTTAAAGTAAAGTATGTTTTATTTAACGACGCCACTAGAGCACTTTGATTTTTATCTTATAATCGGCTATTGGACGTCAAACATATGGTCATTCTGACACTGTTTTTTTAGAGGAAACCCGCTGTGGCCACATAGGTTACTCTGTTACGACAGGCAGCAAGGGATCGTTTATTTGCGCTTCCTACAGACAGGATAGCACAGACCATGGCCTTTGTTGAACCAGTTATGGATCACTGGTCGGTGCAAGTGGTTTACACCTACCCATTGAGCCTTGCGGAGCACTCACTCAGAGTTTGGAGTCGGTATCTGGATTAAAAATCCCATGCCTCGACTGGGATCCGAACCCACTACCTACCAGCCTGTAGACCGATGACCTAACCACGACGCCACCAAGGCCGGTTGTTCTCCTACTTATTCAACCATATAATTTGAGGGTATACGTAATAAAAACAAAACAGATAATAATTTTTAAATGCCCCTGCTAGATGAAAAAAAACATGTTTTAGTTAACGACGCACTCAACACTTTTTATTTACGGTTATATCTACTAGATGGTTATGGGTTTGAAATCTTTTGAAATTGGACACTGTATTTCACATACTTCTAGGATCGATCCCCGTTGGTGGGCCCATTGGGCTATTTCTCATTCCAGTCAGTGTACCAAGACTGGTCTATTAACAAAGGCCATGGCATGTGCTATCCTGTCTATGGGATGTTGCATATAAAAGATCCCTTGCTACTAATGGAAAAATGTAGTGGGTTTCCTGTTTACGACTACATGACTGTATATATGTCAAAATTACCAAATGTTTGACATCCAATAGCCAATAACCAATGATTAAAAAAAAAATCAATGTGCTCTAGTGGTGTTGTTAAACAAAACAAAGTTTAAAACAAACGCTTTTTGTTTTCACGTCCTTTGACAAATTTTAAACAAGAATTCTCTTTAATTTTTTTATAAAACTGCATCTATTAATTTCCCAAAGTTGAGGGTATGTCATTTTACCCTCTGGCCGTAACCCTGTATTATGTTGAAATCGAATAAAGAGCTGAATGGAGAAAAAAAAAATCATCATTCGCGTTAAACATACCGAGTGGAAATGCCCTACTTAGGCTGCCACAGGTCATACGTACAAACTGCCACAGATCACATGCACAACCAGTAAGAGGAAATGATACACATCCTCTGTATGTCTTTCTCCCACACGTTGTTGGAGAGACCAACGTGGTATTTCTCGTATCACATGGCAGTGTTCCAGTGTGTTAACGAATGATACATGACAAGTTATCGAAATATACAGCGACTTGTGAAAAACAGTCCATTCATTAGACTTACATGAAGCTGTTGAAATAAAAAAAGAAATCCACATGCTAATTATTAATCTACCAAAAAATTGCAGGTCATATTTGAAGAGAGAGATGTACACGTATGTATGATTATCTCGTCTGATATTTATCTCGTAAATCTGTTATATTTTAATTCCATAATGCACGAAGAAATTGCAGGTCATATTTGAAGAGAGATGTACATGTATGTATGATTATCTCGTTTGATATTTATCTCGAAAATCTGTTATATTTTAATTCCATAATGCACTCAAATATATCTCAGAGTCCCTATAATTTTTCAGATACTCCCCAAAAAACCCTCACACTCACACCGTGCTGTCTTATTTGTAGTAGGGGCATACACATGTGGGCGGGACGTAGTCCAGTGGTTCAAGAATTCACCTGATGCGCAATTGGTCTATAGATATATATATATAAGTAGGCCCACTGCCAGTGCCGTATTAACCCATGGCAGGGCCCTTAGGCTTCGAGCTTCTTTGGGCCCCTCGACATAGTGTTAACATTTAACACTAAAAGAAAAAAAAAGGTTGCATGGGCCCCTACTTTTGGTGGGCCCCTAGGCTTCAGCCTAGTCAGCCTTGGGGATAATACGGCACTGCCCACTGTCTAAACGTGGGTACACTGGGTACACTGCTAATTAAGAGTTATTTCAGAGTGAAAAATCAGTCTACTACAATTAGAGAAGGTTTCGTCATCTTCTATAAATTAATTAATATCTTTTCGGGTTATACCATAAATCATTGAATAGGCTTGGGATGATGCATATAAAGATCCCTTGCTGCTAATCGAAAAGAGTAGCCCATGAAGTGGCGACAGCGGGTTTCCTCCCTCAATATCTGTGTGGTCCGTAACCATATGTCCGACGCCATATAACCGTAAATAAAATGTGTTGAGTGCGTCGTTAAATAAATCATTTCCTTCTTTCCTTATACATTACGATGCCAAAGGTATCCTATGAGGGGAATACGGTTCATAGTGATTTTTCACAAGATATATATCCCTACAGTTAAAAATATGCGATATCATTGAATGGTGGTAGCTTTTAGTATGTTATCACCCTTTGTATAAGCCTACCCTAAAATAAACTGCAGATTGTTTTTTTCATTTTAATAAATGGAGTGCCAAATATATTTATTTGATGTATTTCCTAAATAAAGATTAACATTTTTAAATACATGGATTTGAAGGAAATTCATTATGAAAATATTGTTAAAATTGTTAGCACTACTACTTGCTGGAAAAAGGAAATTAAGACATTTAAAAGATGGGTTTTTAAAAAAGTATTTCTCGTTTGTTTTCTGAAAATAATTTAACAGAAATATCCTGAACTAATTTAAGCATAATATATATGTTTTTAATACAAATATGACAAGATATTTTATATATTTTATCAAATAACCGCTAAAACCGTCTTAATTGTACATATTTCACCAAACAGTTGCAAACGAATTTTGAAAACAATTAGAAAAACGTATAAAGTTTGATGATAGGACTTTTACTTAATTTGTTATTGTAGATAAGGACACTGAAATTAACTTTTGTTTAGGAATCGATAAATCTAAATGTTACTACAGGTCATTTTGAGGTCACAAAGGTTCGAATTTGCATATAACCGTATAAAAAAGAACGTAGGTGATTATGTGAAATAGAGTAACATTATTAAATATCGTTTTCTTGTTATTTTATTACTTTAATTAATTAATTAAAATATTGAAATAAAAGTACATATATGCATACATATTTACATGCGCGCATGCACGCACGCGCACACATACACACACAGTGGAGTTGCACTGGAACGAATTTTGGTTTGGCTAATTTTCAGATATGTACAATATTTCTTTAAAAAATTATTAAAATGTGGTTATTTCAAGAATTATTTTTAGCCAGACTAAATGTTGTAGCCACTTAGTATAAAAATTAACAATTGGCTAATTTGGCAGTGGATAAGGTGATCCATGCACGCACACACGCACACATAAATAAATAAATATATTCACACCTTATGAAAACTTCAGAAGAATAACAGTGCTACTTTCTACATACAAAATAAACCAAAGTGATTTCTTTTTTGGGCTTTTAACTGGGCATCCTGACTTAAAGGTGCAATAATACGGCATCACCACTTATGTCCAGTCTTTTAACCAGGACATGATATTTGCTGTGACATATCGACAACATAACCCCCAAAAGATTTCGTAAAAACACTTACTGGAAACACTGAGGTCATCCAGTTACTGCACAAGCTTTGGTATGATGTGTGCCCAAAAGACACCTGGGATGGGGACGGGACTGGGGCTGAGGCTGGTGAGTATGGTACCAGTTGCCAAAGAAACACAGTGAATCAAAATTAATGTGACAAAACACAAGGCATCTGTTGTGGCATGAACCATAAATCTGGCAGCAGACAACATAGAACATGATCTAACACAATTTGACAGCACCATACTAACCAGACCCAGCTTTGGTGTGTGGTGGACCTTAGTTTTTCAATGTGTTGAAGTTCGGCTCTAGGACGACGTGGTCCATACACCCTGGTCTAAACTTATATGCCATTGACTCGCTGACTAAAGTGGATATTTTGAACAATGAGCATCTATGTAGCCGGTGCATGTATGCACCTATATGGCTTCATCTCACCAGAGAGACCATATCCAGAAAACCAAGGAAGCTGTTAAAGTTGCCTGTAAGAAGAACCTAATGTGGTTCTTTGCAGGCCAAACATGTTCAGTGGGTCGGCGAATCCCAAGGTAGACCTGATTTAACATCAACCAAATACCAAGCTCAGAAGATGCTGGGTATCTGCCCTTCTCAATGCGCCAGCCACAAATATTAACCACAGTCTTTGAAATCTTCAAACAGTCAGAACTAATCAGGGAGAAACTACTTGTTGAAACATTATGGTAGTTTTGGATCAAAACATTCTTCCATGGTGTACATCACTGGAGTCCATGCTTGTAAACACTGCAATCATGCTGTCAGGGTACATAAGTACGTCTAAGAAACCATTACGAAATTAGTATTGTAAGGGGTATTTATAATGTGGATGAAGGGCAATGTTTAAAACAGCAGTGATTTGATCATAATTCTTAGCATGGTCGCAGATTTGAACAGACATTCAATAGTGTCTTATTAAAGTCCACTCTTAGGTGAGTTGATAACAATGGGGATATATTTAATAGAAACCATAATTCACAAGAATGGAGAGCTATGCACATACTGGCTATCCCACATACACATGTTAGAGGATGTAATACATGTACTTGGCCTTCTTGTAGGGAACTGGAATGTGAACCTTAATGCCATAAGAACTATGATATCATGGTGTTTTGCCTGTGATAAGATCAACTAGCCCCAAACTTTGGTCTGAAGACGAATTACCCAGATATAAATTCTGATAAGAATTAATCTTGAAACATGGGCCACTTCTCAGTGCAAATGTGTAGCAAAAAGCATTTTGGGTAGACCTCTGTGAACTAGGCCGCTGGGATCACAATAAAGATTCTCAGACTGCTGGAGGCAAAGCCTGAACGTTGGAGTTATCAAACAATATTATTAAGAGCTAAACCCAGCAGTACATCCCTAGGTCAGTTAAAATGTAACAAATTAAAATTTCACCATACTTACTGACCAAGAATAAAAAAGACCAGGAAGCAGTATCAGTAGTTGTTTTTGTCATCAAAGGATAGGCCCATTCACAGAAAAGTAGGACCTCATTAGCATTTCTGCTGCAAAGGTAGCTCCCAGATATATCGCCACCTTTAGACTCATGAAAGCCTTTAAGTGTGAAAGACAAGGAAAATACCCATCAGCAAACCAATTCCAAAACCTGATAAAAACTAACATGGTGTAGATATTTAGCATTATATATGAAAAAGAAGTAAAAGCAAAAGGGAGAGTGATCCCCATTAAAGCAGTTTGTTCTTTATTTGGTTGCATGCTTGTGGTGTAACAAGGAAACAAACTCCAAATGGATGATATTTTATCTCAATCCCTTGAACCATTACCGTGAAATCTGTCACACCACACCACACCAGAGTTATTACTTAGAAAGACTAACAAAGCTACTTTAGTCACTAATGTGCCGCCAAAGGTACGACAAGTGCTTTGAAGTCACTGACCAACTTCAAAGAGAGACCCAGGACATCTTAGTTTACATGGGTCAGCAACATATTTTTCCAGAGAACTAAGAACTCAAAAGTAAAGGCATTAACATGTCTCTTCTGTGTCCTCAGTTCATCATGCTCTTAGGTCAGTGATCTCAGGTACATCCAGTTTTGTGTGACGAAAGTTGAGGTAGACAATCATCAACCTCCAGGTTATAGATGATGCTTCAGACCTTGATGTGAAAACTATTGAGGGGGGTGTCTGGAGCAACAACCGAATGTGCAGGCTGTATGATTGAAAAGGAAGAAGGAGCTGAGGTTATTCTGGATATGCTGGCTTGAAACTGTCCAAAGATGAGTACACTACCAAATTGCGTGTGCGTAGCAAATAGACTGCCAATAAATTACACTGATATGTAGACTACTGGACAAGTACAAATGAAGATGAGCTAAATGAATATGATTATCATATTTCTCCTGAACACCTTACATTGTTTACAATAGTTCATTCATTCATTTGTACTTATTTTCGAGCTTCTGCTCATTTATCTAGAGCACATTGATTTATTCATCATCGGCTACTGGAGGTCAAACAATTAATACATCTACATTATAGCTTTCAGAGAGAACCCGCCATAAGCGTACTAGACAGGGGCCAACTGCCCCCCCCCCCCCCCCTACCCCCCACACACCTAGTGCTGGAGCAAAACGTACATAGATTTTCGGGCAAAATGTGCTAACCTGATACCTTTTTACCATGTATATCCATAATTCTACACTCAAAATTAGATGTAATCCATGTAAAAATGCGTAGTGATTCGTTTTCAACCCTATATAGATGTTTGTGGTAATGCTAATATGAATAAGTGTTGTTATCTAGATTCGGGCACTTTCATTTAATTCGGGCAAAAGGCAGCCTGCACCTCCACAAACAAAATGAGAGCATGTACGCCTATAAAACCCACTACATTTCACCCCTTTAGCGGCAAGGCATCTTTTATGTGCATTTTTCCCACAGACAGGACAATACATACCATAGCTTTTGCTTTTGATATAGGCTACCAGTTGTAGGGCATTGGTTGTCAAGGGGAAAATACCCAATCAGTTAAAGTTAAAATTTAGTTTAACGACACCATTGGGAATACATTCATTTATAAATCATCAGCTGTTAGGTGTCAAACATCTGGCAATTCTAACGGTCACGCATGTAGTATTCTATTTCTTAATATCTTTTAAAATAACGTAAATCTAACTCGCTTTCGCTCCTAAAACAACTCGTTGTAAGATAAATAATAGCTATATGGCCACTCATGGAGAATTCTCTAGATAGTGTATTTAACATTATCATCTTCGGCTCGGGGTAAAAGAACACACGGAGGGTACATAAAAAGACATATACACCGAGAGATGCTTCTACAACTTATATTATCATCATTTAAAACAAAAAACGGGGGCGAGACGTAGCCCAGTGGTAAAGCGCTTTGTTGATGCGCGTTCGGTTTGGGATCGATCCCCATCAGTGGGCCCATTGGGCAAACTCCTCGCTCCAGCCAGTGCACCACGACTGGTACGTCAAAAGCCGTGGTATGTGCTATCCTGTCTATGGGATGGTGCATATAAAAGATCCCTTGCTGCTAATCGAAAAGAGTAGCCCATGAAGTGGCGACGGCGGGTTTCCTCCCTCAATATCTGTGTGGTCCTTAACTATATGTCCGACGCCATATAACCGTAAATAAAATGTTTTGAGTGAGTTGTTAAATAAACCATTTTCTTAAAACGAAAACAATAACCCTAAAACCGAGCCAATATTTACGTGCTTCACAACAACAGGAGGCAGGTGTTCCAAAGGCGTTCACAATCTCAATAATCACGTGCTTCCGGACGTCTTGGGTCTTCATTCATGAAATTAAAAACAAGCATCACGTTGTCCTCAACGTGTAGCTGGCAAAATGCAGCCACGAGGTGCGGGCAATCATTCCCATGTGCGTCGACTGACTGTTCCAGTATAAAACAACTGCTATAGAGACACATCATACACGTTTTTCATCCTCCTTTTGCTTGCTTGCACACGGCTTCCTAAATCCAGTAAATTTGGTCATCTGCAATCTTGCTCGAGAGTCGCAGAATTCCTGCTCCGGTATCGCATGGGATCCTTCTTGCTTCAACTTCATAAAGTTCTTGAACTATTTCTACGGTCTTCCTTCAAAAAAATTACAGAATCCTCGTTTTATTGACGCACGAAGAGACAGCCACCAGTTTTCTTGCTCTGCAGTATATAGCGCAGAGATCCTGCGAATATCAGAGAATCCTAGCTCGATTATAGCACGGAGAGTCATCAGAGTTCTTGACCTGACAACACAGAGTTCTTGATCTAACAGCACACGGAACCCTTCTTGTTCTAACATCACAGAGTCCTCCATATAATACAGCACACGATCCTTCTTGTTCTAACATTACAGAGTTCTTGCACTAAACTCTGCACTAAAACATATAGTCCTTCTTGACTTAACATCACATAGGTCCTGATCTGCTGACGCACTCGTGGTCCTTGTTCTAACATCACAAAGTTCACAGTCATCAGTGTTCTCATCGCTCTAGTAACGCACGAAGTCCTTCTTGATCTAAACTCACATCCAGCAACGCACAGAAACCTTCTTGAATCAAAATTACTTGACATCAAAGTCACAGGCAGAAGAACCCATTAAGGATGTCTATCGTATTACCATCAGCAATGGATGCTCTCCGGGTTCGTGGGGAAGATTTCCACGTAAATCTCACCACTGATCTGCAGTTGGCCTCTCGCTGCCAGATTCCGACGGAATGGGGCCAGTGTAAAGACCAAGATCCAAACATCGGAATGGAAAATTACACGGATTGTGGACGCCAATACAAACTATGAAGTATCCTTGAATTGAATGTCTTTAAAACAAAATCTTCTTGAATGACCAACTGGTCGTTCTTTGTCATTCCTTCCCGCCTCACTCCGCCCCCCCCCCCCCCCCCCCCGATCCCATCTATCTGTCCCTCACTATGTCTTTCTGCCTCTGTGCTTCTCTCTCTCTCTCTCTCTCTCTCTCTCTCTCTCTCTCTCTCTCTCTCTCTCTCTCTCTCTCTCTCTCTCTCTCTCTCTCTCTCTCTCTCTCTCTCCCCCAGCAGTGACTATGAACAATACTGTTTTCTGTAGATCACTTTTTGTGCCGTACAGCTTCTTCTGGAGAGTTTTTGTAGTTGTCCAGGTAGTCGCCCCCAGCTGCTGTAGGTTTATGCAGTCTTGGATGACATGTTCGGTCGTCTGTTCTGCTTCTCGACAGGAGCACATGGAAGAAGGTACCAGCCGGAACCTCTTATGCATATGCTGGTTCAGGCTGTTGTGTCCAGTCCTTTGTCGAAAAATTATGACCTGTTCCTGACGGGACAGAAGGTAATAATCATGTTTCTTTGGGATGTCTATAGAGAGATTTAATATGGGATTTCATCTCTTCGTATATCACCCATAGTAGATCGGTGATTTGAAATAAAATCTGTAGTGATCAGCCTGAAGGATGAAAATATTATCATTTTAAAAATCATATTTTTGTAGAAGACCGTCCAAAGAACGTTCGCATAATACAGACCCGTAGTAACCTTGGGTGGGGGTGATGGGTGTGTGACTCCAAGTACGTGACTCCAATTGGGGAACCGTCGGTGGGCTCATTTGGGGTATTTCTCGTTCCAGCCATTGCTCTACAACTGGTGTATCAAAGGCCGTGGTATGTACTATCCTGTCTGTGGGATAGTGCATATAAAATATCCCTTGCTGCTAATCGAAAAGAGTAGCCCATGAAGTGGCGACAGCGGGTTTCCTCTCTCAATATCTGTGTGGTCCTTAACCATATGTCCGACGCCATATAACCGAAAATAAAATGTGGTGAGTGCTTCCTTCCTTCCTTCCAACAGGGGAAATACACAGCCCAGTGGTAAAGCGCTCGGCTGATGAGTGGTCGGACTGGGATCGATCATATACGGTGGGCACATAGGGCTATTTCTCGTTCCAACCAGTGCCCGACGACTGGTATACCAAATGCCGTGGTATGTCCAATCCTGTCTGTGGGAGGGTGCATGCAACGAGTTTCCCCTCTAAAACCATAGGGGCGGGACGTAGCCTAATGGTAAAGCGCTCGTCTGATGCGCGATCGTCCTAGGATCGATAGCCGTCGGTGATGCCGTTAAACAAAAGAAACTTTAATTTCAGTCAGCAAGGAATAGTTAGACGCTTTCCTTTTCAGGATCGGCTCTACGGGGGTCTTCGTCTATTAAGAGATGAGCTTGACCGAATCTGCCAGAATAGGCGACTCTAGGCTAGCTGGTGGGCCCACGCAAATGTGTCCTACAAAATGTAGAATGTGCGGAGGCAGGAGGCACAGGAGTGGCTCCCACTCCCTCTCCCGTGGTGCCCACCAGTGGCGTAGCGGGAGGGTGACACGGGTTCCATGCCCTCCAATTAAACCTTATTTTCAGTTTGTTTCTACTGTATTGAATTTTATAAAATCATACAAACATACATACAAACATGTATGTATGTATGTATGTATGTATGTATGTATGTATGTATGTATGTATGTATGTATGTATGTGTGTATGATTTTATAAAATTGTATGTATACAAAAAATGTTTTGTTTAATGACACCACTAGAGCACATTGATTTATTAATCATCGGCTATTGGACGTCAAACATTTTGTAATTTTGACATTTAGTCTTAAAAAGGAAACCCGCTACATTTTTTCCCATTAGTAGCAAGGGATCTTTTATATGCACCCTCCCTCAGACAGGACAGCACATACCACAGCCTTTGATATACCAGTCGTGGTGCACCGGCTGGAACGAGAAATAGCGAGCGCTTTACCACTGGGCTACGTCCCGCCTCTACATACATAGATACTTACATACTTACATACATACATACATACATACATGCATACATATATTCATACATGCATACATACATAGATTCATAAATACACAGTATGGGTTGTCCTTCCCCCATATGGGTTTGACCCCCCGCTTATAAAATCCTGTCCGTGTGTGCTGCCACTTGTCCGTTGTTATCTCGTCTTCCAGTCCGTGACTCCGTCTTCTTCTCCTGCTAATTTGTCTTCTTCTTCTCGTCTTTGGGGAGGGGCGTAGCCTACTGGTAAAGCGCTCACCGTATGTGAGGTTAGTCTAGGATCGATACCCGTCGGTGGGCCCATTGGGTTATTTTTCGCTCTAGCCAGTGCTAGACATCTATCCTGCCTTTGGGATGGTGCATATAAAAGATGCCTTTCTACTGATGGAAAAATGTAGCGGGTTTCCTCTCTCTAAGACTGATATATCAAAGGCCGTGGTATGTGCTATCCTGTCTAGTGGTGAGTTATCCCGAGTACTTAGCCGTTGGAGTAGGGCGGGACGTAGACAACTGGTAAAGCGCTCACCCGATACGCGGTCAGTTTAGGGTCGATCTCCGTCGGTGGGCCCATTGGGCTATTTTTCCCTCTAGCCAGTGCACCACGACTGGTATATCAAAGGTCGTGTTATTTTCTATCCTACCTTTAGATAATGCATATAAAAGATGCCTTGCTACTGATGGAAAAATGTAGCGGGTTTCCTCTCTAAGACTATGTCAGAATTACCAAATGTTTGAAATCCAATAGCCGGTGGTTAATAAATCAATGTGCTCTAGTGGTATCGTTAAACAAAACAAACAAACTAACTCTTCTTGTGCTCGTATTAAACTAGCTCTCCAGTAAACAGTTTCAGTTTTAAAACGATTACATATCAGTAGTTGAATTGTCTTGAGAAGTTTCATTCATATACTCATTGATGAATCAGTTAAGACGCCATAACTACCACCGGACGAAGTCACATGGGTTCATTATCGCCCTCTCGACACATCTGTGTCTTGACAGATGAAGAACATCAGGTTTCGTCGTGTAGCGTTGGTACTGGTTAACAACATGTAAGTTTAATGTCATGAATGGACTCGAGAATATTCAAGATAAAGCTCTGTGGCATCAGATTCGGGGGGAAGTGTGTATTTTAGACACAGTAGCTGGAAACCATTTGGTTGTCGACAATTGCCAAAGCATTACATATGCTTTCCTCTCGCCTCAATATTAATAAGAGGTAGGGCTGGAGGTGACTCGAGCTACCTCTAGCCTTACCCTACATATCAACGTCAATAAGTGGAGGACTGGAGGTGACTCGATCTACCTCTAGCTTTCCCCTACATATCAATATCGATAAGGTGTAGGGCTGGAGGTGACTCGATCTACCTCTAACCATCCCCTACATATCAATATCGATAAGGTGTAGGGCTGGAGGTGACTCGATCTACCTCTAACCATCCCCTACATATCAATATCGATAAGGTGTAGGGCTGGAGGTGACTCGATCTACCTCTAGCCATCCCCTACATATCAATATCAATAAGGTGTAGGGCTGGAGGTGACTCGAGCTAACTTTAGCCTTCCCCTACATATCACTATCAATAAGGTGTAGGGCTGGAGGTGACTCGAGCTACCTCTAGCCTTCCCCTACATATCACTATCAATAAGAGGAGGGCAGGAGGTGACTCGAGCTACCTCTAGTCTTCCTCTACATATCACTATCAATAAGGGGAGGGTTGGAGGTGACTCGAGCTACCTCTAGCCTTACCTCACATATCAATAAGAAAGGGGTTGCAGGTGACTCGAGCTACCTCTAGCCTTATCCCACATATCAGTATCAATAAGGGGAGGGCTAGAGGTGACTCGAGCTACCTCTAACCTTCCCCTACATATCAGTATCAATAAGGGGAGGGCTAGAGGTGACTCGAGCTACCTCTAGCCTTCCCCTATATATCAGTATTAATAAGGGGAGGTCTGGAGGCGACTCGAGCTAGACGAGGAGATTTTCAATTAAAAAACTAAGAATATTAATTAAGGGTTAGTGGATATTTTGAGCGTTTTCTTTTAAAATATGTTATTTAGAGGGTTTTTTTAAAACCAGATAGAATAATCAAGAAGATACCAAAAAGGAGACGCGCGTCAGGGGCGGCACAGGAGGGGGGGGGGGACGGGGAGGGACTAATGTTGGCGGCTCAACAACCAGCGGCGATCCTTTCTGCGACGCCAGCCCCTAGGAAACCCGCTCCAACACCACCAGGAGCGGCACGGAGGGGGGGGGGGGGGGGGGACTGGTGGCTAAACCATCAGTGGCGGTCCCTTCAATGAAGAAGGAACCCATACACACAGTTCATCTACCAGTGGATGATCCAACACCCGCGCCGCCTCCACCTAGGAGTACATCTCCAAGGAAGGCAACGAGAAAGAAACAGACTGAACACGCTATTAGCGTGAACAATACTACCAGTCCGGACTCTGCTGCCCACCAGGTTGGTCCTGTTGTTGTGGGTGTTCAAACAGACACGAGGCGCAAACTGTTAAAGGATACCAGTTCGAAGTAGAGTCTACAGGTCAACAAGATCAGATCCCAGTACGCCAGGCTACTTGTAGTCGACACTTCGGACACCAACAATCTCATCGCAGGGTATCACAGAGAGGCGTTCAAGCCAATACCACACAGCTTCGATAATGGCGACTTTGGCATACATTAAACGAGGGCGGATACCGGGAAGACAGGAGTTGCCATCACGTGGCGCTGCCGGGGATCTTTAGACAGGCCATTCTGCTATCGACCATGGACAACCAGACTATCCACAGGATAACGAAGATCATCTTTGGCAGCGCCTACGTCTACATGGTGAAGCACCTAAGCTTGTGGACGGACCATCTACCACACTACAGCTTCCTGGATCAGATTCAGTCGCAGTAGACGCCAACCTTCCGCAAATCGTTTGCATCCAGGCAAGGGCTTAGTCGGACTTTAGGGGCGGGACGTAGTCCAGTGGTACAGAGCTCGCTCGATGCGCGGTCGGTCTGGGATTGATCCCCGTCGGTGGGCCCATTGGGCTATTTCTCGTTCCAGCCAGTGCATCACGATTGGTATATCAAAGGTCGTGGTATGTACTACCCTGTCTTTGGGATGGTGCATATAAAAGATCCCTTGTTGCTAATCGAAAAGAGTAGCCAATGAAGTGGCGACAGCGGGTTTCCTCTCTCATTATCTGTGTGGTCCTTAACCATATGTTTGACGCCATATAACCGTAAATAAAATGTGTTGAGTGCGTCGTTGAATAAAACATTTTTTTCTTTCTTTTAGTAGGATTTAAATCTTTTGGCAGCAGTTCAAAATTTTATGTTTATTTTTTTTCAAAATAGTCCAACGCACTATATTTTGCAGATCGTCTAAATTGCTCAAAACTTACACTTTTTTTGACTGAGCACTCAAACTTTATTTTTGGAATTAAGACATGAATAAAATGTTACAAGGTCTCCAGTCTAGCTTTAGGTCTTTGACCTAATTTCTAAATTTGTATTCCAAATTCCGCCCACCTCAAACTTACCCTCCCCCGTCCTGTCCCGGACCTAGTCACTGGCGAAGTCAGATGCCAAACCCAGGATGGGCGTGTTCGAAACCTTCGCGATATATGAGCACGACTTAGTCACTGGCGAAGTCAGATGCTAAACCCAGGATGGGCGTGTTCGAAACCTTCGCGGTATATGAGCACGACTTAATTACTGGCGAAGTCAGCGGCTAAACCCAAGATGGGCGTGTTGGAAACATTCGCGGTATATGAGCATGACTTAGTCACTGGCGAAGTCAGAGGCTAAACCCAGGATGGGCGTGTTAAAATAATACCCAGGACCCAGGTCGGACTTTAAACGTTTAGACCTTCGTTCAAAATGTTATGTCGAAATTAAAAAAAAAAAAAAAAAAAAAAAAAAATTATATATATATATATATAAATAGTCCGATCCTCTCTTCTTTCTCTTATGTATTTTTAGTAACATCATCGTTTTGGAATAAATGACAACGACTGCATTGTTTAGGGTTTAACGGGACTTTAATGGTCGATAGTATTTTCCATTTTTATCACCCTGTAACAATATAAATAAAATACAATATAACAATACATTCATTATGCATATGTAAATCTCAGGACACAATACATAATATTCCATTATTTAAATTATAGTATTTAACATGACATGACATATAAAAGTAATTAATGCATAATACACAATATATCTTTTGATTATAACAGACAGTTATAATACATACATAATATACATTATCACTCACATGTCCAAATAATGATTTAACATATGTCTCCATTATAACAAATCGCAATACACAAGATATTCTCAATCATGTGAAATACATACATATATGTTTTGGAATAAATGACAACGACTGCATTGTTTAGGGTTTAACGGGACTTTAATGGTCGATAGTATTTTCCATTTTTATCACCCTGTAACAATATAAATAAAATACAATATAACAATACATTCATTATGCATATGTAAATCTCAGGACACAATACATAATATTCCATTATTTAAATTATAGTATTTAACATGACATGACATATAAAAGTAATTAATGCATAATACACAATATATCTTTTGATTATAACAGACAGTTATAATACATACATAATATACATTATCACTCACATGTCCAAATAATGATTTAACATATGTCTCCATTATAACAAATCGCAATACACAAGATATTCTCAATCATGTGAAATACATACATGTCCTGAAATAAGAATTATATTATAAAAATACATATACAAATATATTACACACCAAGTATGTGACACCAGGGAAAATGGAACTGGTTGCCATTAAAAAAGTATGGACGTATCTGCATAAAATAATTGCAATAATAAATAGCTACGCAGACACGGTTATGTTTCATAAAATATATAATAAAATACAACAATCTCTCAAGTGTTTATCACCACAAACATACACTAGCACACATTTCATTCATACTAAATTATGTTTATCACATATTTAGATTTAGATTAATCAAATTACTGAATTCACAAGAATTAATATTACACTGAAGTTTATGAAGTTATACAGAAATATATAATAATTACTTATTATAAAGTATTATTTAGTCAATTACATTTACATTAAAGTAGATGCTATTATAGTGTAGCCAAACAATAAATAACCTAACTATAACTAACCTTAAATCTTCTCTGATATCTTCGATAAATGAACCAACATTAACCAAATGAACCAATAGTGTGTTAACTCTAGAAGAGCAACATACGATGTGGGCAACGGGCAACGGGCAACTATATTTACGTGCCCCTATCCACAAGGGTTCAGGCACGCCCACCCCGGATTCAGCCTCTGACATCGCCAGTTGCCGATTCCGG
This sequence comes from Gigantopelta aegis, assembly GCF_016097555.1. NCBI lineage: Eukaryota > Metazoa > Mollusca > Gastropoda > Neomphalida > Peltospiridae > Gigantopelta > Gigantopelta aegis. The sequence continues at coordinate 13,236,318 of NC_054710.1, read as the reverse complement.
GGCGGGAGGGGGGGGGGGGGGATGGATAAAAAGAGTGCATGGGATAATTTTAAATAATGTGGTATGACCACTTAAAAAATAAATAAATAAATCAAACAATTACAAATAGGGGTCTATCATATTTATATATTATTAATCACATATTAATAATAGCACCATAATTAAAAAGCCTTATAACATTCTATTCTTTTAATATATAATTAGTAGGTGCAATTAATTACAATTTCGATCGGGCAGTTCCAAATGGATATATACTATAATTATTTAATTACTAATAATATTTATATATATATATATATATATTTTTAATTTATTAAATTTAGCCCTGGAGGATAAAGGATTCGTAAAGCGGGGAGCACAGCGCCACTGGCAATCAGGCGATCAAACAGGCGGGAGGCCCACTCCGGTAAGTCCGGATTTCCATGGGGGGGCGTTCCGGGGGGGGGGGGGGAGGCCTCCTAACAGGCTTCCCTACCGGCCAAAACCGCCAACGCCCTACCGCACCCAAATATGCACCCTACCACGGCGTCCCCCCCCCCCCCCATCCCGCCCCCTCAGGTTATCCATGTAACACAGGTGGGCCCTTCTTTTTTAAGATGATATGAATGATACGAATGATGATATATGATAAAAAGCCCGCGAGCCGCCGTCTGGAGTGGTGGTGAAACGTATATAGCGTCGTTGTTGTTATTGACTGGCTGGTGGGTTGATCCAATTACTATGGTGAGGTGTCCTCGCCGTTCTCCCCAAGCATTCGTGAGCACCACACCCAATCGGGTGCGTCACCTAAACGGATGACAAATGTCATTGCTATATAATCCTCGGTGTCACCCAAGTGACCACTAGTCGTCAAGTGGGTGGCTCCGAGTACCGGTCAGGTTTTTTTTGTTTGTATATATACAAATTGACCGATCAAATTAATACCGTTTAAAACCTGTTTGATTTAAAAGAAAACGGGTACATATATATTAAAATAATACTACATTAAAATTGCTAAGAGGAAAGTTTTAACAACTAATAACCACATTTATTATAACAATTAATTAAAAGTATATTAATATACCATAAATATTTAAAAACTAAGCACATTCACACCCAGCCGTACATTCCGCCTGAGGCGGGCGGCACAGACGCTGCCAGGCGTATGCGCCGCCAAGCCCCGGCGAAACAAAAACCAAACATTCACGCAACCACTCTCACACTAGGTTAGATTAATAATTGTTGGCTGGCTAAGGCACAGACCAATAGGAGAAGTTTGTAGAGGGAACGGGCTCTAATTGGTCAGAGCCCGCTCCCTCGCAGCCAATCGCCCCAGCACCCAGTTACTATTCATTTAAGTAAAGATTACAGTAAAAGATAGACGTGCTAGCAGAGGCCAGCAAGAAAAGAAGAAAGTGGAGAGTAGAATTCCATAAGAATAAGATGGGTGACGAATTATGATAAGCCGCGCAAGAAAAGAAATCCAAGGTACCCCACGGCAAGGCCCGGCTCTTCGGATATCACCGATTGGCACCTCGGGAACACTCGTGAGCGGCAGTAGTTAATTAAGACAGAAGAAAGAAAGCACAGTGTGTGTTAGAAGTGAGCCGGATCGATATTCGACACTCAGTATGGAATGGTGCGTTGCGATTGGCTGAATCTCAATCCCTAGTCGGAGCTGGTTGAGATAAAAAAAGAGAAGCCAGTGTTAAGAAACAACAGGCAAAATAAGAGGCTGCGATTGGCTGGATTTCGATTCCTTCCCGAGAGAAAAAAGAAAGAGAGGAATGTAGATGTTACAACTATCCAGTCAATCGCCAACAAGTGAATGAGGGAACAATATATGTAGGCTGTTCGGTGTTTCTAAAATGGATTAAGAAGAAGACAAAGTTAATTAATATAATTAATTAAAAAAGAATTAATTTAGCAGTAAAAAGGAGTTAAAAGGGAAATTATAAAAGAAAAGGTTATTCGGTTTGTCCACGGGAGGGTAAGGCCCGAGCCATTACCACCCTGGACAAAGTTCGCCACCAGCCACTCATCCGCCATTGCAAGGTGAGTGTTAAAATTTAGCAGTACGATGTGGACCACAATACCAGATGTACACCAGTATTTAAGGAAACAGTGAACTGTAGTAAGCTATCACTTCAGACAAAAAAATAAAACCACATCAGCTTACACTGTACCCAAGCTGGAAACAATAGGACAGGCGCGGCGCATGGGTGATAGTGCTATTGTTACTAAGTTGTGCAAGGCGTCATACATGCTTGTGCAATTTATAACAAGCCAAGATACCTGAAAATAGTAATCAACTTGTCATTATTATATTACAAGAATAAAATAATTTAAAGGTATACAATCTGTTCTAATTCATTACCTGTTTGTGGAAATAAAATCATTAATTACATGAAAACAAATAAAACCAATGCATTAATATAAAACAATAATTATATACAAATATCCACAAGTAAATATTATTACATATTTTTGGACTGTCATTCTAAAATGCTCCAAATTATATAAATATTCGGCCGAGCATTCAATTATTTTATTTTTGGCTTGTTAACTTTTTATTTTATTAAAAAAAAAATATATTACCTTTTTCACTAATAGCTATTTTTAAACTCTGCCCATGTTCAACTCATCAACTTAACGACTCATTGGGTAGGTGTAAGACCACTACACCCACTTCTCTTTGACTAACCACTAACAACTAACTCACTGTCCTGGACAGACAGCCCAGATAGCTGAGGTATGTGCCAAGAACTGCGTGCTGGAACCTTAATAGGATATACGCACGAAAATTAGTTGAAATGAAATGAATGATGAATATGGATTCACATATGATTTGAACAAATCACAATTTTACTAATGTTTATGTTCTGGAGTTATCATGCATATGTTATATTAACTATAATATTATTGTATTTTTGTAAAATTTTCTGAGAGCCCAAAACCGTTTATTTTTACAGTAATAACTAATACGATTGGCCCTATTTACTAAAAGTAAAGTTTGTTTTATTTAACGACGCCACTAGATCACATTGATTTTTTTATCTTATCATCGGCTATTGGACGTCAAAAATATGGTCATTCTGACACTGTTTTTTTTTTTTTTTAGAGGAAACCCGCTGTCGCCACATAGGCTACTCTTTTATGACAGGCAGCAAGGGATCTTTTATTTGCGCTTCCCACAGGCAGGATAGCACAACTCATAGCCTTTGTTGAACCAGTTATGGATCACTGGTCGGTGCAAGTGGTTTACACCTACCCATTGAGCCTTGCGAAGCACTCACTCAGGGTTTGGAGTCGGTATCTGGATTAAAAATCCCATGCCTAGACTGGGATCCGAACCCAGTACCTACCAGCCTGTAGACCGATGGCCAAACCACGACGCCACCGAGGCCGGTAGGCCCTATTTAAACCAATTTTATTCATGTTAAATGGTTACATGAAACAGCATCCCGGGAGTTGCATCTTCATTTAATATATATATATATATATATATATATATATATATATATATATATATATATATTCTGTCAAAAAAGAAACGTATAGGTGATAGGGAAAGAAGAAAAGTGCTTGATTTTACAAAATATCGGTGGGTTTTTTACAATGTTGTTGAATGACCATGTTTGTTAATGTTCCTGGAATGGGACAACATGCCCAAATGCACCCTAAAACAAATTTAAAGCACGTTGTGCGACAATTGCAGGAAATCGGCGTGAAATGGTAAGATTTTGGCAAATGCACGTGAAACTCGGGGAAACGATTGGGGTAGTCATGAGTATTTAAAGCTGCAATGCTCGCAATGTTGCCTCATTTCTATTTCGACGTAGACAAGTTACAAGATGCCAAGACTAAGCCTGCCGAATGAAACATTACAATAGGCCGCCTCCAGTTAGATGAATCGTAGTCAGCAGTCGCACGCCACATGAACGTCCATCACAGCACAATTTCACGTCTCTGGGACAGGTACCAGCAGTTTCAATCAGCTGAAGACCGGCCCAGAAGTGGAGGACCTCGCATAATAACTGCAGCACAATATCGCTACATCCGGGTTCTGCACTTGCACTTGCAACAGAAACGAACTCTGCTAGACGCATACCTGGTTTGAGAAGATTGTCTGCACAAACCATTCGGAACCGACTTCGAGAAGCTGGTTAATAGGCTAGGAGACCGTATGTTGGCCCCGTCCTGCGACGTCAACATCCACATTTACGTGTTGGCTGGTGCACGAATGTACAGGGGTGGAACTTGGGAAACTGGCGGCGAGTATGGTTCAGCGACGAGTCACGTTTCCTTTTACAGTGATGTGATGGACGACAACGTGTTTACAGGCGCCGCAATGAACATTTTGCCAACAACTGCGTCGCCCAAGTTGACAGATTCGGTGAAGGGAGTGGCACGATGTGGGGAGCCATCTCATACACCGGCAGAAGTGAACTTACAAGACAAGCTGACAGCTGTACACTACCAGGATGAAATTCTTCGCCGTCACATGCTTCCCATTTTGGATCGACAGAGAGAACTCTTTCAGCAGGACAATGCCAGGCCGCATACGGCACGTGTAACAATGGATTTCCTACAAAATGAGAACATTAACGTGATGTCATGGCCATCAAGGTCGCTAGATCTGAACCCCATTGAACATCTATGGGACAAACTGGATAGACGTGTACGCCAGCGTGACCCGGAACCTCAGACGCTTCCGAAACTGTCACAGGCATTGCAGGAAGAATAGGCTAGGATTCCACGTGCCCGGATTCAGAGACTCATTCAGTATATGCCAAGGAAGATGTCGCGCAGTGATTGCAGAAGCTGGTGGCCACACACGGTACTAGTAAAATGGGCACTATGTATAGCAGGTACCGTTTAGGGGGTTTTGTCGTATGGAGAGGGGAGGGGGCCTACTCATCATACAGTACTGAGGAAATGACGAGGTTAGCTGAAGAAACGTGAGAAAATTCGTCTTGACTAAGTCGCAGGCTTATTACTATGCGATATAGGAAACAGTAACCTCCAATACCACGAAACATTATGTTATATAGAAGCATAACATAATGATTAAAATAATGTCAGTATTTGTTTTTCATTGCACGTATTACCAGAATTTCCAAAAACTACAATTGTATTGAAGATCACAAAAAGCCACAAAAAGGGCGGTTATATGACTCCATTGTCACCACCTGTATAACACAAGGGACCAGATCACATCACACCCCTACCCCACAATTCCCCCATTTTGAGTCAAGTAAATAATTTGTCCAGTGTAAAAGTTTTCAATTCTTATTTATAAATGCTACAAAAGTACATTACATTACAGTATACAACCTCGCTCCCCCATTATCAACTATTTCTGCTTGTCTCCGATATATTTTAACGTGTTGTTGTTTTGCTTTGCAACGAGTATTGGTCTACTTGTATTGTCATCGTTCACTTTGACAGCAGCCAGACATTTTGATATCTGCATTTTGTTGAGTGATATAAGGTCTCACTACACAGATGCCATCTGCGATTGGAATCAATGTTAAATCGCCCAACCTCAAATGAAGATTACCAATAGAACGGGTTCTCGTTGGTACTAACAACATACACCATTGCTAGCATACAGTAGACAAGCATTTATTTTCTCCTCCAGAATTGAGAACATTTCCGCCTCAGTTGTTTTGTGTTTATATGACTGCATCTGGCTGTAGTACCGGTCCGAACTGATAGTTTAAGAACCTATTCACACCAGCCGCCTCTTCCGCTATACACCCATGCCCCAAAACGTCAATGCACAATATTACAAAATAACACGGGTAAAATCAATTTACCAACAAGTATTTGCTTGAAACATAAACAAATGTTTGTTTAGCGACACCACTAGAGCACATTGATTTATTAATCATCTGCTATTGGATGTCAGACATTTGGTAATTTCGACATAGTCTTAGAGAGGAAATCTGCTACCATGTTTCCATTAGTAGCAAGGAAACTTTTATATGCACCATCCCACACACACCATCCCACACACACCTACCACGGCATTTGGGATCGATGCTACACCGACCGCGCATCAAGTGAGCGCTTTATCACTGGGCTATGTCTCGCCCCACAACCATTAGTGCCGTTCGATAACTGTGACATTTTGTTATAAAATGTTGTTTCGTGTGGACAGTAATTTGAAGTAGTGTAAATGTACCAACAACTATTTCCTTGAAACATGCGTGGAGTCTTCCAAAAATCAGTATAACAATTATTGTGTGGAACTCAGATAGTCAAAGACACTTCCAATTATGTCTAACACGAGTAACTTAACACCCATTCAAAAGCAGTGTTTTAAAGTTGGGAGGTTTATAGTGTTTATATTCATGGTGTATGTGTTGATTGAAACACTGTGTGTTGAAGTTGTAGTCACATATGTTACTGTAACTTACTGTTGTCATTAATGTAATTTAATTTGGTGGTATACACCCGGTATGGTGAATGTTAAGTTTGGCTCCAGCCAAATAGTTTGATTTCTCCATTTTCCTGGGTGACATAAAGTTTGTCTTGTGCAAAACAGAGAGACACGGGTTGTTTTAGGCCGTCCTTCTGTGTGATGACGTCACGAATGACATCCCCGTCACGTGACAGCTGAACAATGGCATGTCTATCGTTATCACAGACATAAACAAACTCATCGGTGTCACATGCAACACCATACAACCGATGAAACCTTGCTGAATCACGTGATACCCACATGACTTGTCCTGATAACGACACACATGTGACAATGTTAGTGGTATCTGATACAACAACTAGAGAGTCGCCTTTCACTGTTAGATACCCGGGGTTGGGGATCACCGTGTTAGGAATAGACCGTATGACGTCACACCGCTGGTTTAGTATGTCCACACACCCAGACAATCCTCTAGTCACAGCCATGTTGTCGTCAGGCAAGACGGTTATGTCGTAGTAGTCTTTCTTGGTTGTCACCGTCTTCGTCAGGTGTACGTCATCTTGTACATTCAGATATAATAGTTTTCTTTCTTCTGGCAGAGTGACGAGCACCTGGTGGTCACGTGTCTTAGCAAGGTAGCATGGTCTGCTACTGGTCCTGTAGAGACTCTGAACCGTTTTGTGTTGAGAGGAAAATGATTTTACATATTTGTTTATCCAGTCAGTAACAATGATCTTATTTGAGTCTTGACCTTCTAACACTAGGATAGATGATAAGTGTGGCCGTTTTGTATCGTATTCCAGTTTTGCATTTATTGTTTGTTCATGCTTTAACATATCTGACGTCCGGTTTATCTCGACCTCTGGTTCAAATATCGACGTCTGTAAATATATTTTGTGTGTTATCTTGATAGATTTTACGTCAGGTCTCAAAATTCTCCCAATCTCTGCAGAAAACGTTTTGCTTCCTGTTTTCTCAGGTTCAACTAAAGTTATTGCCAAATCAGGAAATTCAGGACGTGGTGTGGCTAAATAATCAGCTGTTATCTTTTGTATTTTTGAAAATGTGGAAACATGCCTTTTTATGTCAGAAAGTAACGCAGATCTGAGGAGATTTTCGCCCAATTTCAGACATTCTTTACTTTTCTCTATCAGTCTGTTGACATCAGTGAACAATTCAACTATTTCTTTGTTAACAGACTTACGACATTTTTCCATTTCTGAGTTCCTCTTTTCCTGTTCATTGCGGACTGCTGTTGTAAACTCCGCAATCAGTTCATCTCCTTGTCTCTGTATCTGAGCCGAAGTCTGTGTTGCGCTGACGTCCACGCTTCGCTGTAGTCTTTCAATGTCTGACGTCATCTGGTTTTCTATAAAATGACTGAACTTCTTTATCGTTTCACAGGAAGATTCAATTACCAGTCTATTTGGGTCTTCTCGAGTTGTGGCTCTTGAATCATCTCCTACACAATAAACAAAAGTAAAACAGTTAAACTTGTTTTTGCTTAATGACGCAACCAGAGCACATTGATTTATTAATCATCGGCTATTGGATATCAAATATTTGGTCATGTTGACATGCAGTCTTAGAGAGGAAACCAGGTACATTTTAAAATTAGTAGCCTGGGATCTTTTATCGACATGATCCCACAAACATGATAACAAAGAGCACGGCCTTTGATGTACCAGTCAAGGAAGTGTCACATTACAAGAAGTTTGCTCACTGAGCGCTGACCCAATTAAATTCAATGGGTAAGTGACGTTTTGACATTGACTTTTTCACTGTCAACACCATTTTTATTTTAATAAAACGACGGACGCGAGCCAGTTCGCTCAGAATATGGAACTTTAAAAAAATGTCTACCCGAAAATATTTTTGTTATATTTTTCTGAATGACTTTTCCACCATCATTTTGCATGTTTTTAAATCGTTTTGATTCCGTTCCCAATGAAAAAGCTTGATGATTCCCCGTTAAAATCGGATACTCGAAGGGATTCACCGTGTCAAG
>NC_054710.1:13212589-13227701 GCF_016097555.1 Gigantopelta aegis | reverse complement strand
AATCCGGATTCCCGTTTGTTCGTTTCTCTTATATGACAACCCAGCGCTGTTATAATACTCACAAGGCATGCTGCAACTATGTGTTAGCTGCAGAAAATACATGACAATATGCAAGGTATGGAAAAAGCTAATATGTTAACTTTATTCTCAGTAAAACAGTAATCACTAAGGCTTTGTTTCACCCCCACAAAGACCCATATGATCGCTAACTGGGCTGTGTGACGTCACACATGTTCCGAGAATACAAATACAGTACATTTAGTTTTTACCTGTTTCCTGTCGTTTTAAATCCCAGCGATAGAGTGTCACAAAGTTTGTGGACAGCTGCACATATAAATGGATGTATTACAACATTCCACATTTCTTTAAGCATACATGTAGTTACTCTGGCATTTACAGTAGACCTATATCTTTCTAGAGTATTCCATGTTCAAGACGTCGGCGAAAGCAGTTCAAAGGACGGTTTTAGGGTACAGTTGGGAACTGGGAAACTCTATTAACGTGCCCCTATCCACGAAGGTTCAGGCACGCCCACTACGGATTTAGCCTCTGACTTCGCCAGTGGCCAACTCCGGAGCGGGGTGGGGGGGGGGGGGGGGGGGGGGGTGGAAGGGGTAAGGAAGGAAATGTAGGGGATAATTTAAAAATGTGGATTGACCACTTAAAAAAAAGAAAAAGAAAAACACTTTGGGATCTACCATTACCTTCTATCTTATATTATGAATTAATATTAATGGGACCAAAAAACACTATATCATTCTATTTTGTTAACTATATAATTAGTAGGTGCATAATAAAATAGTTTTTCAATCGGGCAGTTCAAAACAAATATATTATACATTTAATTTAATCAATTATTTTACTTTATTACTTATTCAACTTAGGCCCTGGAGGATAAAGGATTCGCAAAGGGCGCTCCAACAGGCGGGTGGCCCATTCCGGTCAGTCCGGATTTCCACGGGGGGGGGGGGGGGGCGTTCCCGGGGGGGGGGGGGAGAGGCCTCCTAACAGGCATCCCTACCGGCCCAAACCGCCAACGCCCTAACGCACCCAAAAAGCACCCTACCACGGCGTCCCCCCCCCCATCCCGCCCCCCCCCCAAAACAAAACAAAAATTTCTAATAATAATAATATCTATCCATCTATACATATATATATATATATATATATATATATACACATATACATATACATATACATATATATATATATATATATATATATATATATATATATATATATATGCAAACACGGATAGTAGTAGTCGGAATAAGACAGCATAAGCTTGAAAGAGAATTCTTTTTAAGGTTTACCGAATTTATCCGTAATTTCTTTTATTAATTTGCACAACTTTTTTAGAAGACTTATTTTGTCATTTGTCATTAGTTGTCTTAATTTCAGCATATTGGGTTTGTTATAATAATATGGCTTTAACAATTTTGTTCGGGAGTTATTAAAGAAAGAGCATGTAAGTAGATAGTGAAATTCGTCTCCGATGTCATTTTTGTTACATAGTGTACATAGTCTGCTTTCTACTGGGGTGTTGTTCCATCGTCCTGTTTCGATTGGTAAGTAATGGTTTGATGTTCTAAATTTTAGTAACGTAGTCCAGGATATTTGTGGTAATTTTATAATATATTTTTCTAATGTTAGGTGTTCTTTAAATGTGGTGTACATTTTACCCCTTGATGATGAAGCTATGTCGCTATTCCATTGTTGTAGGTACTGATCGTTTTGTCTTAATTTAACGTGATGAATAAGTAGTGGTATAGATGAAAAGTTTCGTGACATCCAAATACTGGTCATACCTAGTTGGTTAAATATATTTTCCACGTGTTTTATCCACTTATAATTATATCCAGATATGTTAGAGTCGTGTAACATTAGTTTATACAATAAGAAGGATGTTTTTGTTTGTTTTCCAGAAACAATTCTGGCCCAGATACTCATCATCATTTGTTGGATAATTAATTTAAGGGGTTTACTTCCAAGTTCACCGTATATCATGAATAGTGGGGTTCCTTTCCTTACTGGTAGGATGTGTTTTAAAAATTTAATATGAATAGCTTCAATAATATCAATATTTTCATGGCCCCATATTTCACATCCATATAAAAGAATCGGGACAACCATGGAATCAAATAATTTTAATTTACATTCAACTGAAAAGTTATTGTCTTTAGATTTTGATAGGATAAAGTACATTGCTTTTGTCGCCTTTTGTGTTAGCAGTTTTTTGGTGATTGTAAACCTAGTTAATTTGGTAAAAGTTAACCCTAAATATCTGTACTCTTTTACGTTTTCGAGTGTTTGGTTTCCTAATGTAAATACCTTCTTGTAGTCAGTAGCAGTACCATTAAAAATTATTATTTTAGTTTTGTTTACGTTAACTTTAAGTTTCCATTTATTGCAATATTGTGAAAAGGCATTAAGGGATTGTTGTAAATCGAAGGCGTTTGTTGCGAGAAGCGCAGTATCGTCGGCATATAATAAGCATAGAAAATAAAGAATGGTTTCCGAGATTGTTGCTATGTCATCTGTGGCTATAGATACCCTTGTACAATTGTGGCTTTTTAAGTAATTATCTAGATCATTTAAATAAATAGAAAACAAAACAGGTGACACATTTTCTCCTTGACGGACACCGATATTGCAAGGGAATAGATCTGATGTTTCATTGTTTGTACAAATGCAAGATTTTATTCCTTGATACATTTGGTAGATAATTTTGAAGCATTTTCCATTTATGTTATTTTTAAGCAATTTTTGCCAAAGACATGTCCTAGAGATTAGATCAAATGCTTTTTCAAAATCTACGAAAGCGCAAAATAATTTCTTTTTTCTTTTCTTCAGAATTTCGATTAATGAATGTATATTAAATAGGTGATCAGTGGTAGAGTAACCTTTTCTGAAAGCTGTTTGAGCTTCGTTTAATATATTATTTCCTTCAATAAAGGTATTTAATCGGTTGTTTAAAATAGTCTTAAATAGTTTCGAGATGCAACAGAGCAGCGTTATCGGCTTATAGTTTTCAGGGAGTAAACGATTTCCTTTATTTTTAAAAATGGGTTTAATTACCCCCGTCAACCACTCATTTGGAAAAATAACAGTAAAAGTGGGCTGTGTTGTGCTGTATTTTTAGTAATTTCATTATCAATTTGGTCAAATGTATCTTCTTTATAATATGGGGATCCAATAGGGGGATGTATACAACACCAATAGTAAGTTTTTCACAAAGGCCTGTCATTTCCGGAGGAATGCTAAACCAAGACACATATTCAGAATTATTTGTAACATTAAAATCTATAGTAGATGACAGTTCATTTTTTATACCAATGGCTATTCCACCAGATGGACATAATCTTTTTCTCCGGTTATTCAAAAAGAATGTGTAGCCTGGTAGTAATGTTGACATGCAGTCGGTTTGATCTGTTTTTGTTTCAGTAAGACAAAGAATGTCATACTTGGATACAAATTCTACAAACTCAGGAATTTTAAGTTTACTTCTGAGTCCACACACATTAATACTGAGAAAGGTTAATTTGGTATTTTTAGAACTGTCACAAGAGACCAGTGGTTTGGGGATGTTGTGGTATTTTTTCTTAGCTACACAAGGCTGATCAATTGTGACAGTGCTAATAAGATGGGAGTCAACAGTTGTATAGGAGATAGGAGCTGTATGTACATTTGAGGTATATAAATATGGTGGATATACATATGGAGGTAAAAATACATTTGTACTACTACAACATGGTGGGTCAATATATGCCGGTAAATTATTACCCGTTTGTGGATATACATTTCGAGGTAAAAATACATTTGTGCTACAATAACATGGTGGGTCAATATATGCGGATAAATTATTATCTGTTACTGAGTATACATTTGGAATATTATCACAGGGTGGGAGAACATTTATACATGAAGTATTGATAGGGGGTGGAAAAACCAAGCTCTATTAATAGCTGATCGAGAGATTGGTTATTTCTCGGAAATGCAATCTTCCTAATCAGCATTTCCCGAGAATGAGGCTGTCACATTATGTTTATTTCACACAAAGGAATTATTCCCTAGGATAGCTTAACATCTTGACATAAACTGTTCAGTAATTGCGTACAGACTTGTAGGTAGGCCTACCTGCCGCGTCCAGATGGCTAATATAATCTTATTTTTTATATTGGTTACGTTTTGTGTTTTGAAGACAAAAATGGAAGGTATGCATATGGATCAATACAAAAACGAGTACATTGGAAATGTCTATGATGTAACATGACATTTGTAAAATCAGTATTAATATTCTATACGGTAAAGTACCCTTATAACGAACTGCAAGGGACCAGGAACATCGGTTTGTTATAGCAGTAGTTCGTTGTAAACATTTAGACGTTAGACGTTTTCATCCAGGAAGTCGGCCATTTTGTATTTTTTAAATTTAAACACCATAAACACAAGAATTAGTGGTGTGGGTTTTTAATATTTCATTTATTATCACCATTAGAAGCAAATATGCAAATAAAAAATACAGCATGTTGAATCAAATGAGTGTTCAGTCAGTCACGTTTTGAAACAAAGTTGCTTATTTTTGTCTGCTTAGTGAGCGTTTTTTTAATATAAAAACCTCAATGAAGGAGAGCCGCCTGAATCTGATCACGAGAACCAATTAAATCTTGACGATATCGGTATAAATAACGATAATATCTTAAACAGAAAAACTGAAGAAGGCGAAATAAGAAATGCAATTAAACAACAAAAAATGGCAAAGCAACTGGAATAGATAACATTGTAAACGAGTATATAAAATCTTCTATCGATCATTTATGTTACAGGACTCGTCCGTAAATGGACACAACTACACTTGGATTCAAACAATTATTTAACAACCTAGGTATGACTGATATATGGTTGTCTCGAAGATTTTTAATAAAAAAAAACCCCAACTTCTTGAATATATCAAACTGAGGCAGCATGACCAGTACCTTCAAACGTGGAACAAAAAAATAGCATCATCGTCTAGAGGAAAAAAATTATACAATTTTAAAAAATCAGCTAATTTTTTAAAAATACCTCACTATAATGCCTGAAAAACTATGGATCATTATTCTTAAATTCAGAACATCAAATCATTATCTCCCGATTGAAATAGGACGGTGGAATAATACACCAGTAGAAAATAGGTTATGCACTCTTTGTGATTCTAACGATATTGGTGATGAATATCAGTATCTCTTCACTTGTGCCTTCTTTACTAAGTCTCAAAAAACACTCCTAAAACAATATTATTATGTGAACCCCAGTACCCTAAAATTTAAAGAGTTAATGATTAGTAATAAAATAGGTGTCCTAAGAAAAGTCAGCAAATTAATTAAAGCCATAATGATAAATTTAAAAGACCATAGCTATTTGTATCAACATATACCACTTCACTCGAGTTAAATATGCATATACCACATCACTCGAGTTAAATGCGCTTTATTATTATATCACAGATATCCCTATTTTAATAAATCGAAATATACTAGTACATGTATAACAAGTTATATAATGAACTTCAATTATTCTACTATACCTAATATTACTGACTTATTGTATATATGTATTTTTGTTATGTCCACTCGTTGTAATTCTGTATACATGTATTTATATAATTTAACTATTCATATACTATATTATTTACTATTTAATGTTCTCCTGTAAACCCTGTCCTGTCTTGTCACATGTTATATTATGTAATTATTCATGTTTCCCTATATGCCGTTGCCTAACGGCCTGGGTGTAATAAAGTTCTGTTCTGTTCTGTTGGTCTCATAGCCTGCGAGGCTATTTAACGCTAATTACAATGACTGTATAGTGAGTTTCACGTGTCAGTCGTATTGTTGGATACCGGCACTTAAACAAGCACACTTCAGTAGTGGAGTGAGAACAGACGGTTAATTGCTCACTGCATTAATCCCTTATTTGTTACCAATCTACTATGTAACAACAAGCGGGCCGTTATCTGATTGGACTTGTCAGTGCAGTCGTTTTGGATGCATTGTCGCTAATGTCGCTAATTGATAAGATGCAAGTGAGCAAAATATCAATGAAGCGATGGAGACTTAAACAAGCGAACAATAGCAGGGAAGTGAGATCATACCATTAATTGTTTAATACAGAACAGAACAGAACAGAACAGAACTTTATTACACTCAGGCCGTTATGCAACGGCGTAAGAGGAACATACATATTCTGATTTTGACAAGATGGTTAACAGGAGGATACATTGCTTGGTACATATATGAATACAAATACAAATACATGACATTACATTACATTATAAAGATATGTGTATTAATAATATAAATACATGATATTACATTATAGAGATATGTGTATTAACCATATAGATGCATTCTGCGATGTAACAAAGTAGAGGTATATTTTAAAATATAATTATTCAGAAAATTTCAGTTACAACTGTATACTTTATAATTATTGGTATTACAATATATAGGTATAGATAAAATAAATAAATAATAATAATAATAATAAAAATAAAATTTTCATAAAATAACAATAAGACATAAAATAATGTAATATGATTTAAAATATATCAAGTGTAGTTCTATGTTGACCTTTAGTTTCATTAACTGGTTAATGTATGGTAATTGTGGTTGTTGTTGGGTATTGTTGTTACGGGCGTTTAAATACTAGAAAAATTATATTCATGAATTTGGCTAATTTTTTTAGTGTGCTTATTCTTTTACTGCTCATACGTTCTCTAAATTTATATATATTTGGTCGTATATAATAATATGGACGTAAACATTCTTTCCGGGTATTATTGAAAAAACTACATACAAATAAATAATGAAATTCGTCTCCTATGTCGTTTTCATCACAAATAGTACAAAGTCTATCTTCTAATAGAACTGTATTCCAACGTCCAGTCTCAACAGGTAAATAATGGTTAGAAGTCCTAAATTTTATCATAACAGTCCATAATTTTTCAGGAATAATATTAAGATAATTTTCAAAATTTAGTTGGTCTTTGAAATATTCGTAGGTTTTACCTCTCGATGATTCTGAAATATTATTTTTCCATGTTTGTAAATACTGGTGGTTTTGTCGTATGCTAATTTGTTGTGATAGCCATTTTACCAATAGAAAGGTTTGTGATAGCCATATATTACTCATTCCTAGATAATCTAAAATATTTTTAACAGCAGTAATCCAGTTATAGTTAGTTCCATTGCTAATATGGTCTCTCATCATTGATTTATATAATAATAGAGATAGTTTAGATTGTTTCCCCGAGATAACTCGTGCCCAATAACAAATTAATCTTTTGTGGATAGACAACTCGACTGGCATTCTACCAAGTTCACCATATAACATGCAAATTGGGGTAGCTTTTTTCACAGGGAGAATATGTCTAATAAAATTGATTTGAACAGAGTTATAGATGTCGTTGTTTTCGAATCCCCATATTTCACATCCATATAATAATATTGGCAGAACCATCGAGTCAAACATTTTGAGTTTACATTCTATTGATAGATGACGATCTTTTGCTTTTGCCAGAACGAAATACATAGCCTTTGTCGCCTGTTGTTTAAGTCTAATCTTAGTATTTTTGAATTTATTTAGTTTAGTAAAAATGGCACCTAAATATTTGTATTCTTTGACATTTTCGAGAGTAGTTTTTCCAATCTTAAAAGTATATTTATAATCTTTAGAATTTCCATTAAAAATTAAGACTTTTGTTTTTGTAGTATTTATTTTAAGTTTCCATATATTACAATATTGATCGAATATATTTAACGTGTGTTGTAAATTGACCGCACTTGTTGCTAGTAAAGCAGTATCGTCAGCGTACAATAAGCAAATAAGATGTATTCCAATGTCTAGTGTGTTATTTTTATTATCTGCGATGGAAGAAACACCTTCGCAACCGTGGTTAAGTAAATAGTTTTCTAGATCATTTAGATACAGGGAAAATAAAATCGGGGATAAATTTTCACCTTGACGTACACCATTATGGCATGCGAATAATGGTGATTTCTTGTTATTTACAAATATTAATGATTTTATACCTTGATACATTTGATATATGATTCTAAAGAATTTACCATTTATGTTATTTTTTAGTAACTTGTGCCATAGATGTGCTCTTGGGATCATATCGAAAGCTTTTTCAAAATCCACAAATGCGCAATATAGTTTCTTTTTCCTTTTTTTCAAGATATCAATTAGTGAATGAAGTGTAAATAAGTGATCTACAGTCGAATAACCTCTGCGGAAAGCAGTCTGGGCTTCGCTCATAACATCGTTTTCTTCAATAAAAGTCGTTAACCGGTTATTTAATACTGTTGTAAATAACTTTGAACAGCAACATAGTAATGTAATTGGTCGATAGTTTTCAGGGGATGAACTACTACCTTTATGTTTAAAGATTGGTATAATTATTCCAGTCAGCCATTCTTCTGGATACACACTATGGTCTAAAAGTATATTAAAGAGTTTAACATAGAATGGGAGCAATAAGTGGGCTGTCGATTTAATATATTCGTTAATTATTTTATCTACACCTGCTGCTTTATTGTTTTTTAGTTGTTTTATTGATTTGAGTATTTCGTCCTCGCTGAATCTTCCATTTATGATATCATCGTTGCTTACTTGGTGTACGAGATCATCAATATTTATGTCGGGCACTGTATAGGCCGATAGGTCCTTATTTAATTCGCTGAAATAATTAAAGAAGTCTTCAACCGGTGGTACACTTTCTGTCCTGCTTTTTGTTTCTTTAAATATTTTATAGAATTCTTTGGGGTCATTTGTTTTTAATAGCCTCATGTTCTGCTCTGTTTTAAATTTGTAATGAGAATAAGATTTAAATATATATTTCTTATAACATTTACTTGCGTTTGTTAAATTCATTTTATTTGCTATAGTTTTATGTTTCGAGAAACATTTTTTTGCCTCGAAATATTTTGTTCGTAGAAGCTTACACCGTTTACTGAACCAGGGTCGCTTATTATCTGGAGACGTGCCAGATCTATGTTTACGTGTCGGCACGTGGCCGAATGTTAAGTTGGCTGAGTCTAAAAATAGCTTGTTCAGCGTGTCGACTGTTTGGTTTACACGTGTTGGGATACTGATAGATTCATCATCGAGAATTACCGATAGTGATTGAAGTAAGTTTGTATTGATATTGCTAATAAATTCTTCACTGTTATTGGCGTTCCATTTACGGATATTAATTGACTCCAACTCGTCATTTACACATTGGTTATGTTTAGTTTGTATGTCACGGTCTGTCTGAATCTTACAGGTAAGTACAACTGCACAGTGGATATCTGAAAAGAGTGGGTCAAAATTACACACTTCAAAGTCAATGACAGATTTAAACATGTGGTGAGTACCAATAACATAATAAATCAGACTACAATCTTTACTGGTGACTGCGCCTATATTTTTATCTTTTCCGCATCTACCATTGAGGATATATATATTATTATGTTTGCACAAATCAAGAAGTTTGAAACCATGGCTGTTAACCTTACCCGTATCCTGGCTTGCTCTGTCCCTGGGTACATTTAAAGTATCAAGCTTTGCTATATCATTTAAAAAGGTTTCCATGTCAACATTATCAATATATATAGTATTATGATCATCAAGTGTAGTGTAATCGGGCAAACATCTAGTTCTTGCATTAAAATCACCTATTAGGAGCAGAGGTTTACCTGGTTCTGTCATTTGGGAAATTTCATTTTCAACAATATCAAAAGTATCAACTTTTAAGTATGGTGAGCCAATTGGGGGAATATACACAACACCAGCAGTTACGCTATTACCTATACACTCTTTGTCTAAAATACTAAACCATGAAATATACTGAGTTATTTTTTACATTTATTTTAACTAGGTTGGTCAGTTCATTTCTTACACCAATAACAATACCACCAGATGATCTTTTGCCTTTTCTGTTATTGAAATGTAGAGTGTAACCTGGGATTAACTGTGATAAACAATCACTTTCATTAGTTTTACTTTCAGTAAAGCATAGAATATCATATTGTGAGACAAAATTTAGAAAGTCAGGTATAACCAATTTGTTTCTTAGGCCACAGACATTTAAACTGAGTATTTTTAAGTAAATACAGTTGTGTTTCATATTGGTAAAGTCTATGTTATCAGTGGTTTGGGAATTATATACAGTGTAAGATGAAGCCTGGCTGTTTACAAAATAACTGTTAGGTGCATGGGTATCACTGGTAGATTCAATAGCAAAACAGTAGAGGGTTACATGGCTATTTACAACACATGTATGCAGGGGTGGGGAAAAATAAAATTGTCAATCGGTCCGCTTGATGTCTTCATTAACGGGGAGGGGGCGGGGGTGGAGGGTGATGGTGAGAGGGGGAAAAAGAAAGGAATAAAAAAAATAACATTTTTTTTATCACATCAGTGGGAAAAAAACACCCCACAAATTGTATATATTTTACATAATGGAATAAATAATATAAAAAAGGAATAAAAGTTATGAATTTAAATCCCATATATGTATAAAAAGTACGAGTATTCAGTACTGTGTCCTGAAAATTCATAAAAGATCGCACCGTTGAAGCGTTTGACAGCCTGAGCTAGCACATGTTTAGACAAAGAGATTAATAACGTCATCACTGATTGGATGAAATCTGACCTCTACTGGCTCTTGAGATAACCAGTACATGTAGCTGTTCTGCTTACTCCCACTTGTTAACAAGAAAGTGGAAACCTTTTGTTAATTTTAAAATCCTTTATAATTATTAGATAGACTACATTGAACAGTCAACAATAAATACATTTATTGATTATTTCAGTATATTTTATGCTATTTCAAGCAGTTTGTATTGCACAAAAGTCTCTTGCTTCCGACAGGGACACTCGACCCGACAAAGCTCCGTACATAGGTGTTGACAGGTGTTGATTTTAACCAGTTGCAAACTCTGGGTCCTTCGTTTTAATTGGAGTGTAATACCTTGATGGCTCTCTCACCAAGAATGGTGTTATTGTTAACGTCTGTTTTATCGCTTGACTGGCTCAGCAACTTTGACAAAATTAATGTCTAGCCTAGTGGCTGTGGATTGACACTACTGTAGATCCGACTTCAGTGACTGACGATATATACTTAGGCAGACTTTAAAATCACAGACGTCTGAAACACAAGCTATACTGACCACTATTTATTTATTATTTTAAATCATGCATGAGATACCGATGTCTGGGCAGGCCGGTCCACTTGACGGATAAGAATTTGTTCCAATAATAGAAATGGACAGGTGGTTCGGACCGACAAGAATGACAAAAGTGGGACCGGCAAACACACGTTTTAAAAAAATAATTTCGGTCTCAGAGATCGAGAATCGGTCCCAGACCGGGAGAAAAGGGCTTTTCCACACCCCTGTATGTATGCTTTGCTTTAAGGAGATGTACATCACTGATCACAGTACTGGGCTGTGTATATCCACTTGTATTACCGTGATGGGTCTCACAATTTATTTGTCTATTTACATTATATATATAGGTGGATTTGGGTGCAAGTACATCTTTGGTCTCAACATGTTCACTTGTGCTACAATTCGGGGTCATATTTGTTACATTCTTATCCACAATATGTCCACTTGTAGTACAATGGGGGGGGGGGGGGGTCATATATGATATTTTGTTGTTTACATCATACATATCAATGGTTTTAGGTACATCATAGGTCACAATATGTTCACTCGTAGTACAATGGGGGGTCACATGTGGTATTTGGCTATTTACATCATACATATCACTGGTTTTAGGTACATCATAGGTCACAATATGTTCACTCGTAGTACAATGGGGGGTCACATGTGGTATTTGGCTATTTACATCATACATATCAATGGTTTTAGGTACATCATAGGTCACAATATGTTCACTCGTAGTACAATGGGGGGTCACATGTGGTATTTGGCTATTTACATCATACATATCACTGGTTTTAGGTACATCATAGGTCACAATATGTTCACTGGTAGTACAATGGGGGGTCACATGTGGTATTTGGCTATTTACATCATACATATCAATGGTTTTAGGTACATCATAGGTCACAATATGTTCACTTGTAGTACAATGGGGGGTCACGTGTGGTATTTGGCTATTTACATCATACATATCAATGGTTTTAGGTACATCATAGGTCACAATATGTTCACTCGTAGTACAATGGGGGGTCACATGTGGTATTTGGCTATTTACATCATACATATCAATGGTTTTAGGTACATCATAGGTCACAATATGTTCACTTGTAGTACAATGGGGGGTCACATGTGGTATTTGGCTGTTTACATCATACATATGAATGGGTTTAGATACATCATAGGTCACAATATGTTCACTTGTAGTACAATGGGGGGTCACATGTGGTATTTGGCTATTTACATCATACATATGAATGGGTTTAAATACATCATAGGTCACAGTATGTTCATTTGTAGTACAATAGGGGGGGGGTCACATGTGGTATTTGGCTATTTACATCATACATATCAATGGGTTTAGGTACATCATAGGTCACAATATGTTTACTTGTAGTACAATGGGGGGGTCACATGTGGTATTTGGCTATTTACATCATACATATGAATGGGTTTAGGTACATCATAGGTCACAATATGTTCACTTGTAGTACAATGGGGGGGGGGTCACATGTGGTATTTGGCTATTTACATCATACATATCAATGGTTTTAGGTACATCATAGGTCACAATATGTTCACTTGTAGTACAATGGGGGGTCACATGTGGTATTTGGCTATTTACATCATACATATCAATGGTTTTAGGTACATCATAGGTCACAATATGTTCACTTGTAGTACAATGGGGGGTCACATTTGATATTTGGTTGTTTACATCATACTGTACACAGTTGGTACATCCATGACAGTCCTAGCTAGAAGATGCAGTGGCTAATGTACCAAATGGATTTCTGTCCGCAAAGTCAGGGGCAGGGGTGGGAGTTTGTACTCTATTCCTCTTTCTGGGTGGGGCTCTGCTACTGCTGTGGGCGTCCATATCTTGGCGTCTTGTTGGGGTGTGATATTCAGATGTGCGGCTTTCAGGTAGGTATTCCTTGCCATCAATAAACAGTCTGTCCACTTTGAGGAATGCTTTCTGGTTCTTCCTTCTGGCCTCTCTATACACAGGGTATAGCTCCTTCCTTCTCTCGGCTATTTCCCGGGGGAACTGGTCGTTGATGCCGAAAGGCTTTCCAGCAAGTTTTTTGCAGCCATTTTAATTTTGTCTTTATCTTTTAACTGCTGGAAATGGGCCACTATTGTTTTGGTTGGGATTGCCTGTATGGACCAAGTCTATGAGTTACTTGGATTTGGGTGTCCTCAGTGATTTCTAGTTCCGTTTTAATAAATGTTTTTACCACCTCTTCTGTATTTTCGTTTTGTCCTTGGTCAGGGAGTCCAGAGAAAAGAATGTTAAAGCGCATTGATCGAGTTTGTAAGTACAAAATATCGTCATACAATCTCTGGTTTTCATCTTGGGTTTGGTATGCAGTTTTGGATAAGTGAAATATATCGTCGTTAGCTATTTTCACAGTTTCTTTTAAGTCATTTACAGATTGTCTTAGCTGGTTATTTTCACTTCTGATCTCCTCAAAAGTATTGCTCATGAACTAGCAACTCTGTTCTACCTTAGTTATTCTCTCATTGGCGGCGTCGACACTGCTACGTAGATTCATAAGTGAGCTTTCTATCGTGCATATCTTGGTCTCTATTGTTTCTAGACGTTCAGTTCGTTTGTAGATTTCAGAAGTGGTGGAGGTAAGCTAAGTGATCTGTTCATAGAGACTTACGATCCAAGGAGGAGGAGTTGTCAGTGTTTGTTGTGTAGTACCAGTTTGCGCTGACGATGTTGTCGGCAGATTTTGTACTTGTGGTATGTACATTAAACTGTTGGTTGTACCAGCGTGAGGGACAGGTGTGGCGCTTGTATTCATAGAGCCTGGTGGAAATGACATTGGCATTTGTGGATTATAGACGTAAGAAACCTGGGGTACTTGTGCTATCAGTGTAGGGTTTGAGTTCACAGACGTTTGTTGGGTGGGGTCTTTGTTTACGTTGGCGGACGCCATTTTTGGTATTCCAGAAGATCGTCGGTTTGAGGGTTGTTTAGCTGTTTTACCACCTTTTGTCATATTAAACAACTACCAAGATACCGCGTCATTGCCAGTATATCTCCAGAGAGCTTATTAGTCATTGTATACCTGTATATATCTTAAAAAAACTGACATTTTTTGCAGCACCGGATTTTCTGTCCTCCCATCCGCCATCTTGTCACGTGTCACGTACATTACCCCCTTAATTGATGCCAATCGACTACGTAAATCCACGCGGACGTTATCTGAGTGATCTTATCAGTACATGTGTGTATAGTCGTTTTTGATGCATTGCCGTTAATGCTAATGATTGATAAGATACAAATACGATACAAAACAATTATGATCAGTTTGTTGTATATGCACTAATTTACACTGAAATTCAAAATTTAGAATTTTTTAAAATCCGTTTTAACAGTTAATTCGCTATACATAGTTTGTTCTATATATTAAAACTTATTACTAATATATAGGGGGAGGGGGGGGGGGGGATCGGGACTTTACAATCAGTTCGTTCTAACCGGTAGTTTGTTATAAGCGTGTTCGTTCTAAAAGTACTTTAGTGTAATTATAATTACATTTGCTTTCTTTTTTGTTTTTACAAAATAAGATAGATGTCTAAACGTGTACAGGTACCGAAATTTGAAAATTTGAATAATATTGTTTCAAAACTGCTCTGCTATGGGGCAACTGCCAACACTATTTATGGTAGACTATAGCTACAATTCCCAATCAAATGACAGCAGGAAACAGATACTAGTGGAGTAGCAAGTGCATTGTGCATTTTATGGTAGACACATGGAATTTGGAACAATGATTCTGTATGCCATATCGACCATTGTGAAGGTCACGTGTGATGACCTTGCCGGCCATTTTGAATTTTGCCATATGTGAAGCCTATTTTTTTTTCTCCTGTAGGTGCATATATAGCCTTCTATTAAA
>NC_054710.1:13182255-13212389 GCF_016097555.1 Gigantopelta aegis | reverse complement strand
TCTGTTCTACCTTAGTTATTCTCTCATTGGCGGCGTCGACACTGCTACGTAGATTCATAAGTGAGCTTTCTATCGTGCATATCTTGGTCTCTATTGTTTCTAGACGTTCAGTTCGTTTGTAGATTTCAGAAGTGGTGGAGGTAAGCTGAGCGATCTGTTCATAGAGACTTACGATCCAAGGAGGAGGAGTTGTCAGTGTTTGTTGTGTAGTACCAGTTTGCGCTGACGATGTTGTCGGCAGATTTTGTACTTGTGGTATGTACATTAAACTGTTGGTTGTACCAGCGTGAGGGACAGGTGTGGCACTTGTATTCATAGAGCCTGGTGGAAATGACATTGGCATTTGTGGATTATAGACGTAAGAAACCTGGGGTACTTGTGCTACCAGTTTAGGGTTTGAGTTCACAGACTTTTGTTGGGTGGGGTCTTTGTTTACGTTGGCGGACGCCATTTTTGGTATTCCAGAAGATCGTCGGTTTGAGGGTTGTTTAGCTGTTTTACCACCTTTTGTCATATTAAACAACTACCAAGATACCGCGTCATTGCCAGTATATCTCCAGAGAGCTTATTGGTCATTGTATACCTGTATATATCTTCAAAAAACTGACATTTTTTGCAGCACCGGATTTTCTGTCCTCCCATCCGCCATCTTGTCACATGTCAGATATACACAAACGTGAGCAAAAGTTTGTTTTGTTTAACGACACCACTAGAGCACATTGATTAATTAATCATCGGCCATTGGATGTCAAACATTTGGTAATTACGACTCGTAGTCATCAGAGGAAACCCGTTACATTTTTCTATTAGCAGCAAGGGATCTTTTGTATGCACTTCCCCACAGACAGGAAAGCACATACCACGGCCTTTGACCAGTTGTGGTGCATTGGTTGGAACGAGAGGAAAAAACCGAATCAATTGAATGGATCCACCGAGGTGGTCCGATCCCGTGACGCAAGCACTTCAAGGGAGAATGCCCATTGGGTTATTTCTCGTTCCAGCCAGTGCACCACAACTAGTGTAACAAAGGCCGTAGTATGTGGTATCCTGTCTGTGGAATGGTGCATATAAAAGATCCCGACCGCGCATCAAGCGAGCGCATTACCACTGGGCTACGTCTCGCCCGGCAACCATTAGTGCCGTTGGATAAATGTGACAGTATTTCTGTTATAAAATGTTGTTTCGTGTGGACAGTAACTTGAACTAGTGTCAATGTACCAACAACTACTTGCTTGAACCATGCGCGGAGTCCTTCTAAAATCAGGATAACAATTATTGTGTGGAACTCGGATAGTCAAAGACGCTTCCAAAACGAGTCTAAAACGAGTAACTTAACACCCATTCAAAAACAGTATTTTAAAGTTGGGAGGTTATAGTGTTTATATTAATATTGTATGTGTTGATTGATACACCGTGTGTGTTAGTTATAGTCACATCTGTTACTGTAACTTACTATTTACATCTATGTGATTTAATTTGGTGATATACACCCTGTAGGGTCAATGTTACGTTTGGCTCCACCCAAATATTTTTATTTCTCCATTCTGTTGGGTGACATAAAGTTTGTCTTGAGCAAAACAGAGAGACACAGGTTGTTTTAGGCCGTCCTTCTGTGTGATGACGTCACGAATAACGTCCCCGTCACGTGACAGCTGAACAATGGCATCTCTATCGTTATCACAAACATAAACAGACTGCTCAGTGTCACATGCAACACCATACAGCCGATGAAACCTTGCTGAATCACATAATACCCACATGACTTGTCCTGATGACGACACACACGTGAGAATGTTTGTGGTATCTGATACAACAATTAGAGAGTCTCCTTTCACTGTTAGAGATCCGGGGTTGGGGATCACCTTGTTAGGAATAGACCGTATGACGTAACACCGCTGGTTTAGTATGTCCACACACCCAGACAATCCTGCAGTCACAGCCATGTTGTCGTCAGGCAAGACGGTTATGCTGTGGTAGCCTTTCTTGGTTGTCACCGTCTTTATCAGGTGTATGTCATCTTGTACATTCAGATATAATAGTTTTCGTTCTCTTGGCAGAGTGACGAGCACCTGGTGGTCACGTGTCTTGGCAAGGCAGCATGGTCTGCCAGTGGTCACGTGACTCTGAACCGTTTTGTGTTGAGAGGAAAATGATTTTACACATTTGTTGACCCAGTCAGTAACCACGATCGTGTTTGAGTTTTGACCTTCTAACACTAGGATTGAATATAAGTCTGGACATTCTGTATCAGATTGCAGTTTTGCATTGATCGTTTGTTCATGCTTTAACCTATCTGACTTCCGGTTTATCTCGACGTCTGGTTCAAATATTGAAGTCTGTAAATATATTTTGTGTGTTATCTTGATAGATTTTATGTCAGGTCTCGAAATTCTCCCAATCTCCGCAGAAAACGTTCTGCTTACTGTGTTTTCAGGTTCAACTAACGTTATTGCCAAATCAGGAAATTCAGGACGTGGTGTGGCTAAATAATCAGTTGTTATCTTTTGTATTTTTGAAAATTTGGAAACAAGTCTTTTCATATCAGACAGTGACGCAGATCTAAGGAGATTTTCGCCCAATTTCATACATTCTTTACTTTCCTCTATCAGTCTGTTAACATCACTGAACAATTCAACTATTTCGTTGTTAACAGACTGCCGACATTTTTCCAGTTCTGAGGTCCTCTTTTCCAGTTCAGTGCGGACTGCTGTTGTGAACTCCGCAATCAGTTTATCTCCTTGTCTCTGCATCTGAGCCGCAGTCTGTGTTGCGCTGACGTCGACGCTTCGCTGTAGTCTCTCAATGTCTGACGTCATCTGGTATTCTATAAAATGACTGAACTTCTTTATCATTTCACAGGAAGATTCAATTACCAGTCTATTTGGGTCTTGTTGAGTTGTCGCTCTTGAATCATCACCTACACAGTAAAAAAGAGTCAAAAGGCTAAACTTGTTTTTTTGTTTAATGACACAACTAAGGCACATTGATGTATTAATCATCGGCTATTGTGTGACACATATTTGGTAATTGTGACATATAGTCTTAGAGAGGATTCTAGCTACATGTTTACATTAGTAGCCTTGGTTTAAGGTCGGGAAAAGGGGCCTAACCCTTGACCATGAATTTTTACTTTACACTTTCTCATTAAAAAAAGTGCCGATGTTCTGACCTATTTAAAGTGCAAGAAATATAGCATATATTGTTTATAAGACACACACTTTACGTCACAGTTAGAACCCTATACACAAACACAGTGGGGATATAAATGTTTATTTAATTCTTACACTAGAAATTCTCGAGGTGTGGCAATTATGCTCAATAATAATTTTGAATATGTTTTACATAAAGTTAAAATGGACAACTCGGGAAACTATATTGTTACAGATATAACAATAGAAGGAGAAAAACTAACTTTTATTACTATATATGTCCCTAATATAGACAATACACGATTTTGTTTTTCCCCTGCGCGTGCTGTAACCTCACTGTGGTACAGGGGTGTAACATTCCCTTTGAGAATGGCCAATGCAGCACAAATTTAAATTTTGAGTAAAAGTCAGTATCTATCTGTGATATTTGTATTTTTGCATAGTTCTTTGCACTGTTTTTATTTAAATCTTGAATGTTTGTATTGATGTTGATCATCACCTTATTTGTTTGCATTACCATAGTTTGACACCCAACAGCCGATGTGTTTTTCGTGCTGGGGTGTCGGTAAACATGCATTCATTCATTCATACACAATTTTATAAATATATTTTTGAATGTATTGAAGACTTCCAAAATGAAAACTAAATAATTTGTGGAGATTTCAATTTAGTGTTAAACCAGAATCTGGATACAAAACATTATTTACACGTCAGCCATCCTAAATGTAAAAAGGTAATTATTGATAACATGGAAACGTTAGATTTAATAGATCCTTTCAGAGAACGTTATCCTAATCTTAGAAGGTATACATGGGAAAAAAGAGACTACTTTAAAATAAGCTAGACTCGATTTCTTTCTAATGACCAATAATTTGATTCCAATGGTAGAAAAAGTTATAGTGGAAAATAGTTATCGTTCTGACCATTCAGCAAAAATAGTGGAAAATAATTATCGTTCTGACCATTCAGCAGTAGTTTTAAATATAAAGTTAATTATAAATAAAAAAGGGTCCAGGACTTTGGAAGTTTAATAATACTTATAGATAAAGATTATTGTAAGGTGGTGAAGGAAACCATATCAAAAATAATATAGCAGTATGCCATCCCTATATATAATTATGAAATCATAGATTCTATACCAAAAACTAAAATTAAGTTTTCCATATAATACAGTCAACTTTTCTTGGAAACGTTACTGATGGAAATACGAGGCAAAACTATATCATTTTCAGTTTTTAAGAAAAAAATTCGTGATGAACTGGAAACAAAATTATGTGATGAAATTAAATTATTAGAAGATGTTAAAAATGATTGATTTAGAAAAGATTGAATCTAAAAGGTTTGAATTACAAGAACTAAGAAAACAGAAACTTAGAGGACATCATATAGGGTCAAAAACAAAATGGATCGAAGAGGGCGAAAAACCAACACAATATGTTTGTAATTTAGAATCCAGAAACTACTTCAGTAAACTAATTTCAAAAATAAAACTAGAAAATGGAACAATAGTTAAAGATCAGGAAGAAATTCTAAAAGAAACTAAAACGTTTTACCAAAACTCTACTCAACTCCACCTGGACAAAATGATAATGATATTATGGAAACACTTGCAGATTATAATTTTAATATCCTGACAAACGAAGATGCAGAAACATTAGAGAGGGGAATAATGCACTCGGAAGTATTAATGTGTCTTAAAAATTATAAAAGTCCTGGTGCGGATGGGTTTACTGGCGAATTTTTCAAATTTTTCTGAATAGATTTATGTCATTTTATTGTTTAATCTATGAATTACAGTTATGCTAAGAAATAAATATCTAATGTTCAAACGTTAGGAATCATAACATGTATTCCCAAACCAAACAAACCTAAAGAATTTCTAAAAAAAAACCCAAAAACACTGGCGACCAATAACTCTCTTGAACTATACATATAAACTGGCTTCAGGTTGTATTGCAAATCGAATAAAAAAAGGGGTTCTTGATAAAATAATAGACTCAGACCAAACAGGCTTTATTAAAGGAAGGTACATTGGTGAAAACTTTAGATTAATTTACGATATTGTGCATTATACCGAAGAACAAGATATCCCTGGTTTACTATTATTAATCGATTTCGAAAACGCTTTTGATTCAATATCTTGGTCATTTATCAATAAAGCCAGATCTTTAACTTCAAAACATCAATGAAAGCCTGGATTAAAACACTATATAGTAACTCGGTATCGAGAGTAATTCAGAATGGATTTCTTTCAGAGTCATTTAAACTAAAACGGGGCTGTAGACAAGACGATCCTTTGTCTCCTTATATATTTATTTTATGTGCTGAAATCCTCGCTATCATAGTAAAAAAACTCCAATAATATAAAAGGTATCACTATAGATGGTGAAACATATTTAATATCGCAGTATGCAGATGACACAAGTTTTATTTTAGACGGCTCTCCTGAGTTCCTGCAAGGTGTTCTATGTGTCCTACATTATTATGCACCAATATCTGACCTACAAAATTTAACTACACCAAATCAAAAGCTATTTGGATAGGTAGCAAGATATTTTCAAATCAAGTTTACCATCACACTCGATGGAAACTAGAATGGGGCAATACACAGTTTAACCTTCTCGGTATTAACTTCTCCATTAACTTAGAAGAAACTATTGATTTAAATTATAATCCCAAGATTATCGAAATACAAAAATTAACTAAGCTATGGTCTATCAGAAAACTTACTGTTTTAGGAAGAATTACAGTCCTGAAAACGTCAATAGTTCCTAAACTAACATACCTACTAAAAGCATTACCAAATCCAAGTGAACGTTTGTTAAAACATATAAATACATTGTTTTTCCAATTTATTTGGAATAGCGGCCGTGAACAACTTAAAAGAAACTTAATAACGCAAGACTATAAAAATGGTGGCATCAAAATGATAAGCATAAATAATGTTATGACCACTTTGAAAAGTTCGTGGATCCGACGAATATTTTTAAATAACCCAAAATGGACCATTTTGTTCGAAGCTCCTACAAATATATCAACACGTGATTTATTTATATATGGCAACCATTTTCTATACTGTAAAATAAGTTCAATAAAAAATACATTTTGGAGAGACACATTGGTTAGTTGGTTAAGGATACAGCAAAAACAAATTCCCCAATAAACGTAGATGATATTCACCAGATCAATATCTGGTTTAACAGTAAAATATGTATAGATAAAAAGCCATTTATACTAAAATGATATATCTCAAAAGGTATTAGCTTTATTAACGATTTGTTGAATGTACAAGGAGATTGTCTAACATATGAACAGTTCCTAGAGAAATACGACATAACTACCAATTTTCTGGAATATGCGTCATTGGTCAATGCTATAACACCATTCATTTACAACCTAGATAATTTAAATGATGACGTTTTTATAGCATTACAAAATCCTGTTCCTCCATATAACTTGAAGGTTGGAAACATATATATGATTTACTGAACGCTCAAACCACCATTCCAAAATCACAAATAAAATATTCTAAAGAAGGATATATCTATGATATATATGATTGGGGAAAATATTACATTCTACCCTAGATCTGTCTGGTTTCAGTATAAAATCATACACAGAATTCTTACAACTAACACATTTCCAAATATGATTAATTATATTGATTCTAATGCCTGCAGTTTTTGCAACAAATCACCTGAAACCATACAACACCTATTATTTGAATGTAGTTTAGTACATTATCTGTGGGAAGTAATAGAAGAATCGGTAAGAAATGAAACTAGAATTAATATTACTCTAAGCAGAAACATAGTTATGTTAGTCATGATTAACAACGAAAAAGGTACTTTTGTAAATTGGCTGACTATCAACATAAAATATTATATTAGAGTATGAAAATACAAAATAGGAATTTGCATGTCAATGCCCCTCTTTTTGTGAATACTAACTTTTGTAACTCAAATGAGTTTTAAACATTACAGGTTATTTTTACCATAACTCTAAATGACATTTCATAAGCCGAAAGAGATACAAACACAAACACACACACACACGCACACATACACGAACGCACACATACACACACGCATACATATATACACACGCACACTTGTCAGTTATAAAAATCGAGGAAGGCTGCTGAAAGTTTGCATCTTTATTAAGGCAACAAGTTCTATTTTTAACTCACGTATTGTAAATTGTTTGATGAGACCAATGGCGTTCACAAGTGCCAGATTTCGTTTGAACTGTGAAGCCCAAGACGATGTAGGTTGTCTGTTGTCAGGGATACAGACCACGTCCCTACAGTTTGGACACATGAAAGTATTATCTGTGTTGTTGGCGTCAATGTGATTTTGGAGACATGTCAAACAAAATGTGTGTCCACACGGAAGTCCGCGCGGATCAGTGAAGACCTTCAAACAGAGGCTGCAGGAGATTGGGTATTCTGTGGAAAACGTTGTGGCCATGTCTGAAAAGAGAAATATATAACATTGTTACACACCTAATGAAGATTAGTTTACACGACGGTGTCTAGTGGGGTGGAGGATGGGGATGGAAGGTGGGAGACCGATTTAACGAGAGAGAGAGAGAGAGAGAGACAGAGACAGAGACAGAGACAGAGAGAGAGAGAGAGAGAGAGAGAGAGAGAGAGAGAGAGAGAGAGAGACTTAAAGGAGGAAGGGAGGGGAGAAAGAGAGTGAGAGACTGTGAAAGAAAGGGGGAGAGAGGTGGGTTTGTCTTGATTAAAACTGGATCAAACCGCATATATGCATTTGACGTTTAAAAATAAGTTGCATCACAATTTTGGAATGACCCTGTTTATTGCAGTAATTGTTTTTGGGATCGAGTGTTTATTCATATTGCAGGATATTCAAAAGTATATATACTCTTCAAAAGAAGAAACGCAAAACCACATTGTCGTAACATTTGGAGAATTGATTTAATTATTGAATGGTGAGTCCGATAATTACCAAATGTTGCAGGATTGTTCACAATTCACTCTAGTCCATTGTGAGTAAGTGATAGGACACACCACCAAGGTCAAGGTCATCTGGAGTCAATACCGGGTGTGGCCTCCGCGTGTGTTGACAACTGCCTGGCACCGCCTGCCCATTGAAGCAACCAGAGTACGGATGACGTCCCGGGGGATGGTGGCCCACTCGGCCTGCAAGGCTGCTGCCAGCTCGGGCAGGGTCTGGGGCTGTGGTTGTCGCTGTCGGAGGCGTCGGTCCAACTCGTCCCATAGATGCTCAGTTGGGTTCAAATCCGGTGATATCGATGGCCAAGGAAGGACATTAATGTTGTTGTTCTGTAGGAAAGCCGTTGTGAGACGTGCTGTGTGAGGCCTGTCGTTGTCATGTTGGAACACTGCGTTGGCGTTGGCCATAACTGGAACGATGTGTGGCCGGAGGATCTGGTCAATGTAGCCCTGTGCATTCAGGTTGCCCTGCACGTGGACCAGGTCAGTTCTGCCAGTGTGTGAGATGGCTGCCCACACCATGACACTACCCCCGCCGAATCTGTCCACTTCCTGCACGCAGTTTGCCGCATAACGTTCACCACGACGCCTATACACGCGACATCTTCCATCATGACGTCGGAGCAGAAATCGGGACTCGTCACTGAACCACACCTGTCTCCATCGCAGTTGAGGCCATTGTCGATGAATCTGGCACCACTGCAGTCGGAGTCGACGGTGTTGTGGTGTTAAGATGACACCTCGAACTGGACGTCTGGCACGAATTCCTACCTCACGTAGGCGGTTCCGTACGGTCTGGTCGGATATCCTGCGCAAGCCTGGTATTGCTGCGGCTGTGGAGGTGGCAGTAGTCAATCGTTCCCGAAGGTGGCGTACCCGGATGTAGCGGTCCTGCCCGGGGGTAGTGACCCGTGGTCGACCGGATCTAGGGAGGTCACGTGTTGATTCATGTTGCTGGTAACGGTCCCACAGTCTGGAGATGGTGCTTGGGGACACATGGAATGCCCTGGCAACGGCCGTTCTGGATTCGCCTGCGTCTAGTCGGCCGATGGCATTGTTTCTCTGCGGTTCACTGAGACGTGGCATGTCCTGGATTGTCAACTGTCGGCCAGATACAGAGGCCAGGCAAGCGAACACCCTGCACTTTTATACTGTCGGTGTTCATGTTGCACGTGCAGACAACGTACGTGCAGTGGTGACATGGTTTGCACGTGGCTGCGTTTTTGCGAATATTCACATGTTGGAACTTTATTGTACAGTAGCTGCTTTTCATCGAATGTAACCGTGGCAATGTGTTTGGGACATGCAATGACCTTATATTCACAAAGCATGAACCGGTAGGAAACATAAAATCGGAGTTATAACCCATTTGTACCCTTTTGCGTTTCTTTTTTTGAAGAGTATATTTGGAGTTTAAAATATTTACTGACACTTTATAAAAAAAATACGTTTGTAGGTTGTTAGTCATTGGCACAGTCAGTTTCACTTTTCAAGGATAGAAGGCATTGTAGAAATTCCATTATCTAGCGTCCTAGCATCCCTCACAAAACATAACATATGAAAACTATTTCCCAACGTGACATATCGAAAACAAACCTTCCTCTGGTGTAGTCCGTGGGCGTAATAATAAAACAATTGTTATAAAACGATTCTTTGTCACAATACTACATAACACACATACACACACACGCACACACACGCACACTTTTTTATTGTTTTTGTTTGCTTGTTGTTGTCTTGGGGTTGGGTTTTTCTTAAAGACAATCACTGTAAGATATAAATTAAAATATTTAATAAAGAATAAATACAGCCCCATCTTTCCAGAAAACGTTTCAAAATAATAAGGATGATCAAGAAATAATTGATTGTGTGGCCTTAATGATGTACTCAACGTAGGATAAACACTCACGTCACAGATGTATGTTCAGGAGTTACTGATAGTTTGATCTAGGTTCAGTTACACACATTATATCATTGTACCTTGACAACCTAATAAGTGCTTATTTGTTACTATCAGTTGTATATTTAATCATTTAATTCCATATTGGGTATTGGTAATGATTATTTGTTTACTTAATGCTTTTCATTCTGTACAGATCGCTTATGAGGTGTCTGTCAACCTTTTTGGTCTCTGTATTTGTACAAGTTGCTCAATCAATTTAATTTTTGACACTTTAACAATGACTATTATTAAAATTCGGTGTCGGGAATTTATTAACAACTTTTTACCGTCAAGTGTGTATTAAATTACACATTTATACCTACATACATCAAATAAACAGTGTTGCGTGTTTGCTATGTGCCATATGATAAGGATACAATTAATGTTTCATTTATAACGACCATTTATATCCGTAAACACTATATGTATCTTGGTCTAGTTGTTTTTATTTTGGCATCATTAGAAGCGCCGTGTTTCATAGAACATGTAAAAATCCATTAAAATCTGCTTTGAGACATTTTTACCAGACGTGTTATAACCAATGTTAAGAATTTGTTTTACAAAGGTTTATTTTGATGGACTATTTCAACTTGAAGTTTGCTTAAGTACTTACGTGATTTGTAGTTGTGTCTGTGATAAGGTATCGTTGCTGAACTTTCACACCTGTGACCAGATGATGTGTTATTGTTAAGCACCGGGCTCGGTGGTGTCGTGATTAAGCCATCGCATATAAGGCTGGTAGGTACAATATTCGCAGCGAGTTTTAACGACTCAATAGTAAGGTGTAAGACCACAACACCGTCTTCTCTCTCACTAACCACTAACAACTAACCCACTGTCCTGGAAAGACAGCCCAAATAGCTGAAGTGTCTGCCCAGGACAGCCTTCCCAAACCTTAATTGGATATAAGCATGAAAATATGTTGAAATGAAATGATATTGTCAAGCATTTCCTAGTTGCGAATTCAGACCCGTGATAAAGCTGTACAAGCTTTGTGAGGAACACAATTTCTTTTTAAATTTTATTATTATTATTTTGTTTCTATTGGTACGGCAATGAAATAGGGCATGACGACATAATCAGGGACATGGTGGAAACAAACAGCATGGTGACACAAAACTGTAGCAGGGTACAGCACCCTTCTATTTATTGCTAGCTATAACTGCAGTCACTGTAAACAAGATAAATGTCATTGTGTGAATGTGTGGCTTCATGCCCCTGGGTTTCATTCCTTTGATTATCCAGCCATGACGATTCTCTTTTTTAAAGACTAATGATAGTTATACTATTAGAACAGAAGACAATTCTGTTGCCTAGTCTGATTCACTGGTGCTGCATCCAACTGAAGGCATTGTTACGCAATGCTAAACGTATCTAAGGAGTTTGGTAAATTACGAGTAGTCATGTAACAGATCACAGATTAAGATTATATTTGCAACGCCATCGACTACCACTCAAACATTGTAATCGATTACGATTACGTGTAAACATTATGTTTACTGATTACCATTTCCTCATCTTTGATATCTATATATATATCTATATATATATATATATATATATATATATATATATATATATATATATATATATTTGATTTATTAATCATCGGTTATTGGATGTCAAACATGTGGTAATTATGATATATATTCTCACAGATGAAACCAACTACATGTTTCCATTAATAGCAAAGGATCTTTTATATGCCATCCCACATACAGGGTAGCACATACCACTGCCTTTGATATACCAGCCATGGTCCACAGGTTGGCACGAGAAATAACCCAACGTGCCCACAGACCACGTATCAGGCGACCACTTTATCTGCCCCTTGTTATAGATACGTCACATATATGCATACCGTATATATGCCTTTATCCTACAAAAGTTTGAATGGTAAATGCCGCTATTGGACTTCAACAGGATAAAGGCGATATCTTAAGACAGTAACCAGTTATTTACTTTATCCTGCAGTTCATATTAAACGCAATCTTAATTAAATGAACCATTTTATTTCAAAATGTAACGTTCACACGCGTTTAATTCCTTGCCACCTACAATATCTATACACCAAAACAGTTCTTAAATATCGACTATTTATTTATTATTTTTAAAAATTTAAGTAGTCTTCAAAATGGTTTCAAAAAATTCAAACAATGCACTATTAATAAAGAATACGTCACTTTGAAGAATACAACATGCCTTTGTTGATCATAAACTAATATAAAAATAGTCTTATTCCCAATAGGCTATATAGAAATCTGTCTAGTCTTCTTATCTTGTCAATGCCTACAGTGATTGCAGGATACATATAAGAGAACAGTATTAGTACCAAATCCAATATATATAGCTCTAGCTGCATTAAAAATCTAATGATACTATCATAATTAAAGAAGTGGTCAGGAATTGCCACAGTAATTATGGATGAAGATTATTACCAAAGTGATTTGTTTAATATTACAGGATAAACATTTGTATATAGAAAAATTGAATACAGTACCAGAAAAAAACAACGTCTCCAACAACTGAAGAATAATTTAAAAACAAAACAAATATATCCAGAAATTTTAATCAAACATATTATTTTAAAAGCAGAAGAAAATGGGCCAATTATAACTGTCCGTGACAACAAGAACAATACTAATCGTAAAACAGCCTTCATGTCTATATATAACCCTCATACTACAAAGATTTTTCACGCTATACATTTTCATAAATATATGTTACACAGAAGTTAAAATAATGAATAAGATATTACAAAAATAATATAATATTGTATTATAAGACTACATTACCGTATGCCAGACCTGGACCAAGATGGCTGCCGTCGTGTAAATTTATTCACGTCTGCTTTGAGGGACTGGATATATCGGAGATGGTAACCTTGTGAGATGGTGTCAGTCCTCCATTAAGCACGGGTGAGCTATGAGAGACGTCCAGGTGCTTAATGGTGTTAAATGCACAGACAAAGGAAACTCGAGTACATGCGACTGAGCAATACTAAACTTTAAACTGTTCACATTCGCACAGTGACGTCGTGATCTGAAACACGCGGCTATTAGATCGCTGATACACAAAGCGTCTGATCAGGTGCAGTAACAAAGATCAACTTTAGGATATATATTACGATGGTTTGTGGGTGAAAGATTAATTATGTGGTATGCTTTCTCTCTTTTTTCCACAACAGAAATATATATATATATATATATATATATATATATATATATATATATATATATATATATATATATATATATATTGTTTGGTTGTTGATGTTTTGGTGGTGGGGTTTTTTTCTTAAAGACTATCACTGCAAGATATAAATTAAAATATTTATTAAATAATATAAACAGCCCCATCTTCGCAGTAATCATTTCAAAATAATTAGGATGATCAACAACTAATTTATTGTGTGGCCTTAATTATGTACTCTATATAGATTAAACAGTCACATGACAAATTTTCAGTCTGTACACATGGCTTAATGTGAGATGTCTGTCAACCTTTTATATGTACGTGTGTGTATAAATTTAAAAAATAAAAATCATGAACGCACTAGCTCAGGAATAGTTTAAATGTATTGTTTACATGCATATTATTTTCTAATTTGCTGTAGGAATTCAGAAATGATTTATATTGACCGGTGTAATATTCAAAATATATCTGGACATTCACATTGTTTTTAATTTGCTTGGCTACTACTGTTTTTAGGAGATTGTTAGGAAAGGGGATACCAAACGAAACAACCGTTGACAAATGTACTGGGTTAGAGGTTTACAAACAGACTGAGGTGGTGGGTAGTCCTGTGGATACTAAAATATCCCTGAGACTTGGAAGGTTTTTGTTTTTAATACAGTAACCAGATGTACTGAAATATATATACACACACACACGCGCGCGTAGTGTGTGTGTGCGTGTGTGTGTGTGTGTGTGTGTGTTCGTGTGTGTGTGTGTCTGTGTGTGTGTGTGTGTGTGTGTGTGTGTGTATGTGTTGTATGTTTACAACAGGAGGTGGAGATCAGTTAATACAGACAGGACAATAATGTAGCAGCGACATCACCACAAGAGTAACAAGATACACACTTGGCCCAGTTTGACAGTGGAGAGAGCGTATCAGAGGATGGTTGTATTTCAAGAGCTTCATTATTAAAGCTATACTCGAGGCTGTAGTTCGAAGTAAAAACAAGAAAGAAATGTTTTATGTAACGATGCACTCAACACATTTTATTTACGCTTATATGGCGTCAGACATATGGCTAAGGACCACACAGATATTGAGAGAGGAAACCCGCTGTTGCCATTTCATGGGCTACTCTTTTCGATTAGCAGCAAGGAATATTTTATATGCACCATCCCACAGACACGGTAGTACATACCACGGCCTTTGATATACCAGTCGTAGTGCACTGGCTGGAACGAGAATGGCCCAACGGGGTTCGAAGTAACGTCGGATAGCTAATGTTCAACATCTCTGTTTATTGAACAAGTCATATTCCTATTAATGTGCCCATATACGGCCACAGACCACAATTAATTACGCTAAATATTTCTATATAACGTTAGTGGCTATACCGTTTTTATTAATATCAGCAGGCCCATGGTTTGTTTTATGTACCTTTGCCTGCATGAGGGAAACATACCTTGAAAATGACAACCCCTGTTGTTCAGCTCTTTCTCCCAGGATATTGGTTTAAACAAGCACGCCCACTAAACCTGGTGGAATACACCCATTTTACACATGGGTCGGAATTATCATAAAAAAGTCATCAATGTCAACAAGTTACACATGTTGCAAACTACATTCTCTCCCCTACCAACTTCAGTTTAATAGTTGCTACTTTAAAGCTGTTTGCACAGACTACTTGCGCGGACATATTTCCGGATTTCCAAATGGGAAGATAACTGCGATCTGAGGCCATACCATGAAGGTTTCGGGCACGTCCATCTCGGGACCGGTCTCTGGCCTAGCCAGAGATCTAACCCGGGAGAGAAAAGTATCTAATGAAAGGTAACACCGTACAGAGAGGTCATTATATGACCCTGTATCACTCCTTTTCTATCGGGTCTGTCCATAGAGAGGGCATTATATGACCCCGTATGAGCCCTTTTCTATCGGGTTTTCCCACATAGAGGTCATTATATGACCCCGTGTCACCCCTTTTCTGTCGGAAAGTCCTACAGAGAGGTCATTATATTACCCCGTATCACCACTTTTCTATCGGGTCTTCCTACAGAGACGTCATTGTGCGACCCCGTATCACTACTTTTCTATCGGAACTTCCCACAGACAGGTCATGATATGACTCCATATCACCCCTTTTCTATCGGGTCTTCCCACAGAGAGGTCAGTATATGACCCCGCATCACTCCTTTTGTATCTGGTCTTCCTACCGAAGGTCATAACATTTCCCTGTATCACCCATGTTCTATCGGAACTTCCCACAGACAGGTCATTATATGACCCCGTATCCCCCCTTTTCTATCGAAACTTCTCACAGAGAAGATATTATATAACCCTGTATCACTCCTTTTCTATCGGGTCTTCCCACAGAGAGGTTATTATATGAGCCCATATCAGCTCTTTTCTATTGGGTCTTTCCACAGAGAGGTTATTATATCAGCACATATTACCCTTTTCTATCAGGTCTTCCTATCTCTGGTACAGTACACATCGCTGATGCGGATAGATTCACAGCAGAATTATTATAAGTAAATACCGATATGTTGAGAGAAAATGTCGAAGTAGGAAGTGAATTTCATCATGAAGAAAACGCTTAAGTCTATAGGGTGTATACTACCAAATCAAATCCCATAAACGACAATAATAACATATGTGGCTAAAATTCCTACCTGCAACGTATCAACCGACATAAACGCCACGGATATAAATACTACCACCTCTCACACTTAAAGTGAATCAGAAAAAATTGGGGGTCAAGCTGCTCGTTTCTGAGATAACGGGTAGCGTCTATGACTACCCTAGTTCCGCACAAAATTCGAGTACTTTTTTTTACAGGTATCCCATAAATGTTTCAAACACAAGGCTACTTGACACATTGGTACTAGACGAAATAAAATTGCATATTTTTTTTACCTAGATGCAAATATTATTTTTTACAACCAACACACTCACATTTATAACCAATCACAGGACTTGTAGTGTTCACTTCTTTATCAAAAGTTGGGTGCACCTCGAACTTTGACCCAGCCGGAAGTTATTTGGTTTAGTACTACCTGTAGAAGAAAGAGGATGAGAAAGACAGAGGGCCGTCGTTCTAAAATGTAGAAACCTGAGATCTTGAGTTATTGCTTAGTGGTGTACCACTGACGTCAAGATAGGTATCATGCATTATGTTATATATTTAAGAGAACTAGGACATATTAATATAGGGTCGTTACTGCTTAATGGTGTACCACTGACGTCAAGATAGGTATCATGCACTATGTTATATATTTAAAAGAACTAGGACATTCCAATATAGGGTCGCTACTGCTTAATGGTGTACCACTGAAGTCAAGATAGGCATCATGCACTATGTTAAAAGTAAATCATGTATACAAAATGCGATTCCTTCTATCAAAAGATTATTAAAAGACAGGTAGCATGCACTATGTTAAAAGTAAATCATGTATACTCAACGGGATTCCTTTTATCAAAAGATCATCAAAAGATAGTTATCATGCACTATGTTAAAAGTAAATCATGTATACACAATGGGATTCCTTTTATGAAGGGATTATCAAAATATAGTTATCATGCACTATGTTAAAAGTAAATCACGTATGCACAATGGGATTCCTTTTATCAGAAGATTATCAAAAGATAGGTATCATGCACTATGTTAAAAGTAATTCATGTATACACAATGGGATTACTTTTATCAAGAGATTATCAAAAGATAGGTATCATGCACTATGTTAAAAGTAAATCATGTATACACAATGGGATTCCTTTTATCAGAAGAGTATTAAAAGATAGTTATCGTGCACTATGTTAAAAGTAATTCACGTATACACAATGGGATTCCTTTTATCAGAAGATTATCAAAAGATAAGTATCATGCACTATATTAAAAGTAAATCATGTATACACAATGGGATTCCTTTTATCAAAGATGTCAACTGACTGTCCTGAATTTGTTGCAACTGTTAAGATGTTGTCGACTAACAGAGATAAGACGTTTTAATAACTACAATAGTTGGTTT
The DNA here is from genome assembly GCF_016097555.1 of Gigantopelta aegis. Taxonomy (NCBI): domain Eukaryota; kingdom Metazoa; phylum Mollusca; class Gastropoda; order Neomphalida; family Peltospiridae; genus Gigantopelta; species Gigantopelta aegis. The sequence goes on along the minus strand of NC_054710.1, from coordinate 13,195,111 downwards.
CCTTAAAATATATGGCTATGAAATAAATCTGTTTCTGGTCGTCCTAGAGTTTGTATGAGGTCAAATTTCATTTTATTTCTTAATATATAGTTTTGTGGCCACCTTCCAAGGATACCAACAGTGTCCAGATAATATAAATAACATCCACAGATAACAAAGCCGAAGTGTTCCTGTTTCCAGAATTATAAATTTATTTAAAAGTTATGTGTAAATGAAAATAGAGTTAATGTTCACAGGTAAGTTTCCAACAGATAGATAGATCTCTTCCTTTTAGGTCCAATTATATTAAACTAGTGAAGACTGTATCGCCAATAAATGTCAACTTAACTGCAGCTTGAAGTTGCTTAAAAATATTACTTCCATAAAACAAGTTAATTAAATAGATATGGTAAGTTAATAACTTTATTTTAAAAATATGATTAAAAGTATTCCAGTATAAATTTAAATGTAGGTAATGTAACAAAGTTGGAAAGTTTGACAAGGGGACATGCTTTTAATGTGTTTGTTGTCAGACAGCGAAGGAGCGACATAACGTTCACGTCCATTGACGTTAGCCTTTTATACTTTCTGAGAATTACCATGTGACGTCATAACACCCAATCAGAAATTACGTTATGCAAGGAAGACATCTATCTTTACAAAATAAATATCATTTCATTTAACAATTACGTTATGCACACAATTGCTCAATAAATTAAGTAATTTCTGTTTGGTCCAGCTTCCGTTTGCAATTTACAGATTGCAAATGCACACTCTAAATCCTGAGAAACTTCAACGTTTATAAATACGTCAATTTAGCCCATAGCTAAAGCATTACAAACTTCAAATAAATAATACTGGAAATGTATAAAGTGCATAAAAATAAAAGTAGCATTCCTTAATTGTTTTTTTTCAGTCTAAAATTAGTGTAAAACAATTTCACAGAAAAGGCCTTTAGAATATTCATAAAAACACTTAAAAGTTATGTGTAAATGAAAATAGAGTTAATGTTCACAGGTAAGTTCCCAACAGATAGTTAGATCTCTTCCTTTCAGCTCCAATTATATTAAACCAGTGAGGACTGTATCGCCAATACGTGTTAACTTAACTGCTGCTTGCAGTTGCTTAAAAAATATTACTTCCATAAAACAAGTTAAATAAAAAGAGATGGTAAGTTAATAAAAATGACTTTAAAAATATGTTAAAATTATTAAAGTATCAATTTAATACACAGGTATGCAATGTAATCAATTTAGAAGGTCAGGTCATAGGGTTTAACGTGCACATTCAGAGCAAGCTTTTTCAGCTCACGTCTGTCATGAGCACAGGTGTCGGCCCCGGCCGGCTTCTCCTTCCAGGACAGGAAAGGGTTGGGGTGGGTGGGTCAGGGGACCGCCTGCACTGACAGGTGCATGAGAGCACCAGCAGTCCGACCGGAATCGGTAAGAGGCAGATGTGGTTTTGGTGCTATGGCATTTGAAATGTCCCGTAGGATTAAGCCAAAGAGAAAAGGGTGTGCAATTTTCAACGGTCCGCCTAAATGGAAGGCTCATATCCAATGAAGGTTCAGATACGCCCACACAAGACTTAGCCTTTAACATCACCAGTGACCAATTGGATGGGGAGGGGGGGGGAGCGGGCGTCAGTTTGAGGTGGGCGTAATTTGGAAACATTTAGTAGAGTCGAGAATAACCACGTCCGGTAAACTTTAAGGCCATCAAAAATATAGACTGCTCATCCAAAGTTTGAAGGTGATTGAGCAATTTAGACGGACTGCCAAAAAGAAAGGGTGTCAGACTATTTACAAAAAATAATAATTAAACGAATTTTTCAAAATGACAGTCAAAACGTTATAAGTCTGACATAAAAGTCCACACTCATGACGGCAAAGATATTGGTGGGAAGTTGGCAGGATAGTTCGTGTCTACAACGACTTGATAGAATCCTGGGGCACGTAGTTACGCAGGTGTTCACGCCAATCAACAAGGAGCTTCAGTACGTGGATGTAGCTTGGGCGAAGGAGGATCTTCGTGACTCGATGGATGGTGATGTTGTCTATTGTTGCCAGCAGGAGTCCCTGTCTGTAAGTCCTTCCATGGCAAAATGTCGGCACTATCCCCGGATTCCATGCAGATTGCACTGCGTGATGGAAAGGGATCGTGATCGAGAACTCTTTTAACGTGCCCATATCCCAAGGGTTCTGGCACGCCTACCCCGGATTCAGAAAAGGGGGTTGACGTCCATTGACTACTATTGTCTATTGACTTATTACTAAACAATATATTATATTCATGGTGTATGTGTTGATTGAAACACTGTGTGTTGACGTTATAGTCACATACGTTACTGTAACTTACTGTTATCATCAATGTGATTTAATTCGATGGTATACACCCTGTAGGGTCATTGTTAAGTTTGGCTCCAACCAAATATTTTTATTTCTCCATTTTGTTGGGTGACATAAAGTTTTTCTTGAGCAAAACAGAGAGACACAGGTTGCTTTAGGCCGTCCTTCTTTGTGATGACGTCACGAATAATCTCCCCGTCACGTGACAGCTGAGCAATGGCATCTGTACCGTTATCACAGACATAAACAAACTCCTCAGTGTCACATGCAACACAATACAGCCGATGAAACCTTGCTGAATCACGTGATACCCACATTACTTGTCCTGATGACGACACACATGTGACAATGTTAGTGGTATCTGATACAACAACTACAGAGTCGCCTTTCACTGTTAGATACCCGGGGTTGGGGATCACCTTGTTAGGACTAGACCGTATGACGTCACATCTCTGGTTTAGTATGTCCACACGCCCAGGCGACCCCCCAGTCATAGCTATGTTCTCGTCAGGCAACACAGTTATGCCGTAGTAGCCTTTCTTGGTTGTCACCGTCTTCGTCAGGTGTATGTCGTCTTGTGCATTCAGATATAATAGTTTTCCTTCTCTTGGCAGAGTGACGAGCACCTGGTGGTCACGTGTCTTAGCAAGGTCGCCTGGTTTGCTAGTGGTCCTGTAAAGACTATGAACCGTTTTGATTTGAGAGCAAAATGATTTTACACATTTGTTCATCAAGTCAGTAACAACGATCTTGTTTGACTCTTGACCTTCTAATACTAGGATAGATAATAACTTTGGACATTCTGTATCGGATTCCAGTTTTGTATTGATCGTTTGTTCATGCTTTAAGCTATCTGACGTCCGGTCTATCTCGACCTCTGGTTCAAATATCGACGTCTGTAAATATATTTTGTGTGTTATTTGGATAGATTTTACGTCAGGTCTCGAAATTCTCCCAATCTCTGCAGAAAACGTTTTCCTTTCTGTTTTTTCAGGTTCAACTAAAGTTATTGCCAAATCAGGAAATTCAGGACGTGGTGTGGCTAAATAATCAGTTGTTATCTTTTGTATTTTTGAAAATTTGGAAAGATGTCTTTTCATATCAGAAAGTGACGTAGATCTGAGGAGATTTTCGCCCAATTTCAGACATTCTTTCTTTTCTCTATCAGTCTGTTAACATCAGTGAACAATTCAACTATTTCTTTGTTAACAGACTGCCGACATTGTTCCAGTTCTGAGTTCGTCGTTTGCAGTTCAGTGCGGACTGCTGTTGTGAACTCCGCAATCAGTTTATCCCCTTGTCTCTGCATCTGAGCCGCAGTCTGTGTTGCGCTGACGTCGACGCTTCGCTGTAGTCTCTCAATGTCTGACGTCATCTGGTTTTCTATAAAATGACTGAACTTCTTTATCGTTTCACAGGAAGATTCAATTACCAGTCTATTTGGGTCTTGTTTAGTTGTCGCAAATGAGTCATCACCTACACAATAAACAAGAGTGAAAAGGTTAAAGGTTAATCTATTACCAGTCTATTTGGGTCTTGTGGAGTTGCCACTCTTGGGTCATCTCCTATACAATAAACAAGAGTAAAACAGTTAAACTTGTTTTTGTTTAATGACTCCACCAGAGCACGTTGATTTATTCATCATCGGCTATTGGATATCAAATATTTGGTCATTTTGACATGCAGTCTTAGAGAGGAAACCAGGTACATTTTAAAATTAGTAGCCTGGGATCTTTCATCGATATAATCCCACAAACACAAAGCACGGCCTTTGATGTACCAGTCAAACAAATGTCACATTACAAGAAGTTTGCTCACTGAGGACCGGCCTCGGTGGCGTAGTGGTTAGGCCATCGGTATATAGGCTTGTAGGTACTGGGTTCGGATCCCAGTCGAGGCATGAGATTTTTAATCCAGATACCGACTCCAAACCCTGAGTGAGTGCTCCACAAGGCTCAATGGGTAGGTGTAAACCACTTGCACCGACCAGTGATCCATAACTGGTTCAACAAAGGCCATGGTTTGTGCTATCCTGCCTGTGGGAAGCGCAAATAAAAGATCCCTTGCTGCTAATCGGAAAGAGTAGCCCATGTAGTGGCGACAGCGGGTTTCCTCTCAAAATCTGTGTGGTCCTTAACCATATGTCTGACGCCATATAACCGTAAATAAAATGTGTTGAGTGCGTCGTTAAATAAAACATTTCTTTCTTTCTTTTGCTCACTGAGCGCTAACCCAATTAAATTCAATCGTTAAGTAACGTTTTGACATTGGCTTTTTCACTGTTAAGACCATTTTCATTTTAATAAAACGGCGGTCGCGAGCCAGTTCGCTCATAATATGAAACTTTAAACAAATTTCTACCCGAAAATATTTTTGTTATATTTTTCCGATTAACTTTTCCACCGTCATTTTGCATGTTTTTAAATCGTTTTGATTCCATTCCTAATGAAAAAGCTTCAGGATTCCCTGTTAAAATCGGATACTCGAAGGGATTCACCGTGTCAAGTATTTTTATTTATTTTTTTATTTAAACTTTTTAAAAGTTTATTGTCCCCCAGAAAAGAAATACGGTAATGCCAGAGTTGGGAGCCCTGGTATCACTACCTTACATTAATGTTATAGGATACACATTATATAATAATACAAATAATATGTTTATGATATTAATAAACGGCACCACAAAAAAAAGGAGAGAACAAGTAATAGATGGAAGTAACACCCCTTCCCCCCCCCCCCCCCCCAAAAAAAGAGAAGAAAAAAGCAAACAAAAAACCAAAAAAATCCCCCAAACAAACAAACAAACAACAACAACAACAAACAAACAAATAGAAGAAGAAAAATAACAATAATAAAAAAAATAATAATCCAAAAATAATAATAATGAAAAAACCCTCGAATAAATGAAAAATACAAAACAAAATATGATAATGAAAAAAAAATAATAATAAATAAATAAATAAAAATAAAAATAATAAAATAAATAAATAATCCTTAGCATTGTTGTCGGCTGACAGGTGTCTCAACAGTGTACTTTACATTCACCTATATATTTGGTTGGTTTTGTCATAGTTTGGGTGCTAGACGTGCAAAGCTGTCTCTGCAGTATGCTACCAAGATAAAGTCAATGCCAAAACACCCCACCCATAACGCTATCTTTGACAACCGATTTATGAAGTTGTTTGATGCGAAGCCAAATGCAATCTGCACATTTGGTCTTCGCATTAGGCAGCTTTTATCTGCTTCCAACATTGATCTTTCAGACATTTTGGAAACACCTTCATATTTTGTTTTGCCACCTTGGTGCATAAAACCACCTAAAATTGTGTTGGATCTCGTGCATCTGAAGAAAGATCGCACGGATCCAATTATTTATAACCAATATTTTATGGAAATAAAAGAGAAATACTGTGACTACATCCCTATTTACACGGATGGGTCACGGGATGGGAATTATGTGGCTTGTGCCACAGTTTTTCCATCAGACAAAATAATCTCTATGAGATTGCCTGATTTGGCATCTATATTTAGTGCCGAAACTTGGGCAATTATTAAAGCCCTAGAGAAAATCAAAAACTCTAGCTCCTCTAAATTTATAATCTATACCGACTCACTTTCGTGTCTCCAGTCTTTACAATATATGAAGCTGGAACATCCCTTAATTGGGATGCTGATACGAAAGTGTGTCTTTTTATCTATTAACAATAAGAATATTGTGTTTTGTTTGGTACCCAGCCATGTTGGCATTAGAGGCAATGAAAAGGCAAATTGTGCTGCCAAGTCTGCTTTGACTTTGCCACGTGCCAATGCTGGTATTCCCTATAGTGATCTCAAACATCACGTAAATAATTATATCTTTTCTACTTGGCAAGATGATTGGAACGGTGCGGTCGCGAACAAGCTTCATTCTGTTAAGCCAGTCCTGAGAGAGTGGCAGTCCTCTTATAGGCGGTGCAGAAGGGATGAAATAGTTTTGTGTCGTGCTCGCATCGGACATACTTACATTACCCATTCATTTATTCTCAAGAAGGATCCTCCACCTCAGTGTGAGCATTGTCAGTGTACACTGACGGTGCACCATATTTTGGTGGAGTGTAATCATCTGATCCAGACTAGAAACGATATATTCGAAGCAAGGGATGTGGTGCAATCCTTTAGATTCCACCCTGAACTTGTACTAAAGTTTTTAAAAGAAACTGGATTTTATTCCAAATTTATATTTACTTTTGTGTAATATTTGATTTGTAACATGAATTTTACCTTTATAACAAATGTGATATGTACTGCTCTTTACACTGTCTTTGACTTAACATTTCAAATTTCATGTACCACTACACAGCTCTATACACTGTTTTTAACCTAACCTTTTATTTTTACCATTGTATGACGCCCAATAGCCGATGTATTATTTGTGCTGGGGTGTCGTTAAACATCCATTCAATTCCAATTCCATGGTTTTGTCATAATAATTATAGAACCGTATTTTTGAAAGATCATAAGTACTAACTATCTATATGGCCAATATGCCTATATCCCACTTGTTTGTGAAATGGTCATTATTTGCATAAATATACTTTCAATATTTCTATTATGTTTTATTATACTTGTAGCTTCAGAAAATTTAGGATTTCGATTGGCATATTTACCACTATATATGTATTCTTTTACATAAGACAATGATGTGGTTTAATAAATTACTCTGTAAAGGATTCCCAAGTAATATATCGATTTTATCATCCATTAAAGGCTTTTGTAGGAGATATCGCTGGCACTATAATATGCCATATCTCCTGCGATATCACTTCTTATAATTTTGATTGGTCAAATTTTAACCACAAGGCAATGTTTTGTTACGTCACTGTGTTTGTTTCAGCGCTAAACCTACCACTAGTGACGTCACGCAACTGCCGTTCTGTTAGATAACGAGTCTTTTTGTGATTCATCGATTATATTTGGTAAGACCTGTTGCATTCTTTGAGCAATAACTCCAGATACAACTTTATAATCTACATGTAATAAAGTAATGGGTCTCCAGGGTTTTTTTTATATTAACCGTGTGGCTCTAGCTTCTTTTGGAAGGCAGGTTATAATACCTTGCCTCTGAAAATCAGAAAGACTACCAGAATTATACTCAAAATTGATGGAAATACCAATTTCTTCCCAAAGATATTTATAAAATTCTACACTAAATCTATCTGATGCTGGACTTTTACCATTTTTCATTTGTTTAATTACTGCTGTACATTCATTAAAATATATGGTTCCTTCACGTGAGTCCCTTTCATTTTCTGACAAGTTTACATCAATATTCGTGAAGTTATTTATGTTTTCTTGTGATCGTTTATTATAATTACTAGTGTATAACTTTTTATAGAAATTTGATGTTGCTTTTAATATTTCAGAATTTTCCGTATGTAAAACATTAAATTCATAAAATATTTCTGATATGTTTTTGTTAATATAGTTTCTCTTTTCTAAATTTTGTATTTTGACAGGAGGTGGTTTCATCCCAGTTAATTCCTGAGATACTTGAAGACCTATCAGTGTAAACAAAATTTTTTGATTGGTGCAGATCATGTCTGTATTAAGCTTAAGTCCAGAAGATTGGGCAAAATTTTCAGCGCAGCGTTTTTAATGCATGTTCTTGTCTTGCTGTTGGTTTAAATTTGAAAACGTCAACGTTTGTAAAGAAATGTATCCATTTCTCGATTTTATGGCTTCTTATGACTTTGGGATTGATTGTAGATGATGCTAAATGCGTAATATTCGTAAGTTTTGTTTTACAAACGACACAAAGATGTTTTTGTAATTCTCTTGTCCGGTAAAAATCTACATGAGTGGGCTGTACCATTGCTGCTGCTGCTGCAGTGGATGGAAGTGGTGTGTTCTTTGCATTTATTTGTAAACTGAAAAAAAAACAATAAAAACTGTATGTACAGATTAAAATGCTCCTGTTACACAAACACTCAGCACCGAGTGTCAACGTGCAGCAGTATTGTACTGTACAGCACAGGTAAATATTGTATGATTACACCTCTTCTCTGTAATGGTCTATTCCGGCTCTGTCGCAGACAGCGGGATAACTAGTCTATATTTCGACGGATGGTGCGTCATAAATCTAAAAATAGACCGCCACGCCATTATTGTAATTAAGAATATTCTTAAATAAACTATTTTTGTGAATTCTCAAACTTTAAGTTTTCTTGTTTATTTTTTGTTTGTGTATTTGCATGCTGTGTTGAGTCGGATGGGCATTTGGCAAACTAGTGGTTGATTCCATGAATATGTATCTAGTGCCTCGTCTATACTAGAGCAGCCGCACCCGAGGAGATCCTGTACTGTAGATTTCATCCCTCTTGAACCACCACAAAGACTAGTTTACTCAATCAAAATTAGCACCGGACATAGCTCATTAGAATTAGTACAGCCGTGAATGATAACATACACTCATGAATCACTTTCATAACAGTGATGATATCAGGTGTTCGTGAAATATGAGCATGTCCTGCCTTCTGTGGATTCTCTATTTTCATGGCAGACTCTACATGGTTCACATCAGTAAATGTAAACTTGTAAATAAAGGTATTGGTCGTCAAAGTTTTGTCTAATATTATATATTGAAACCAACTTAATTTTACTCCCCGAGTGGTAAGAAAGGACCTTACAAATATAGTAGACCATTTACGATTTACACTTTAATTCTTACCATAACACTAAATGGAAATTCCATAAGCCGAGTTAGACCTACATAAGAGACACAGACATGCAAGCACGCACGGACGCACGCACACGCACGCACGCACACACACACACACACACACACACACACACTTGTCAGTTCATTAGGTTCTATATTTAACTCACGTATTTTAAATTGTTTGATAAGACCAATGGCGTCCATAAGTGCCAGGTTTCGTTTGAACTGTGAAGCCCTAGTCGATGTAGATTGTGTCTTGTCAGGGATACCGACCACGTGCCTGCAGTTTGGACACATGAAAGTATCATCTGTGTTTTTGGCGTCGATGTGATTTTGGAGACACGTCAAACAAAACGTGTGTCCACACGGAAGTACGCGCGGATCAGTGAAGATCTCCAAACAGAGGCTGCAGGAGATTGGGTCGTCTGTGAAAGACGCTGTGGCCATGTCTGAAAAGAGAAATAAATAACATTGTTACACACCTAATGAAGATTAGTCTGTTTACACGTATCTAGTGGGGTGGAGGGGTAAGTATGGCAGGTGGGAGATCGATTTAACGAGAGAGAGAGAGAGAGAGAGAGAGAGAGAGAGAGAGAGAGAGAGAGAGAGAGAGAGAGAGAGAGAGAGAGAGGGGGGGGCGGAAAGGGGGGGGGGACGGGTGAGTTAGTGATGGAGACACACACGTATATACAGTCGAAGTTGCATTCGCGGCCACCTGTCTATGTCAGACACCTCTCTATGACGGCCTCCCATATTATTTGTAGTATTTATACCAATTAATACTGTTCACAAATGAAACATTAAATAAATGAAATAATTATTTTTAAATCCGTAAATGAAAAAAAAAAAATGAAAGAATGAAAGAAAGAAAGGAACAAACAATTAAATAAATAAATAAATAAACAGATATCTTCAAGTATTTGCACAAGTTGCTCATTTAATTTACGACTGAGAAAAAAAAGAAGAAATCATGTCAAGGTACCGTTGCTGGACTTTCACACCTGTGACCAGATGATGTGTTATTGTCAAGCACCGGACTCGGTGGTGTCGTGATTAAGCCATCGCATATAAGGCTGGTAGGTACAGTATCGCAGCGAGTTTTAACGACTCAATAGGTAGGTGTAAGACCACAACACCGTCTTCTCTTTCACTAACCACTAACAACTAATCCACTGTCCTGGAAAGACAGCCCAGATAGCTGAAGTGTCTGACCAGGACAGCGAGCTGGAACCTTAATTTGATATAAGCACTAAAATATGTTGAAACGAAATGATATTGTCAAGCGTTTCCTAATTCAGAATTCAGATTTTTAAATTATTATTATTATTATTATAGTTGTTATTTTGGTTCTATTTATTTATTGCTAGCTTGTTCACGGCAATGATTTAGCGTATGGCAACATAATCATGGTCAAGGTGGTAACAAACAGCGTGGTGACACAAAACTGTAGCAGGGTACAGCACCCTTCTAATAATTTATTGCTAGCTACAACTGTATTCACCGTAAACAAGATAAATGCCATTGTGTAAATGTGTGGCTTCATCCCCCTGTATTTCATTCATCTGATTATCGAGCCATGATGATTGCCTATTTTTAAGGCAAATGATAGTTATACTATTAGAACAGAAGACAATGGGAGATCAGTTCTGTTCCCAAACTGATTCCTCAATGCTGCATCCAATTACAGGCTTTGTTACCTGATGCTAAACTTATCTAAGGAGTTTAGTAAATTATGAGTAGTCATATTACAAATCATAGATTACGATTATACTTGGCATCTCAAACATTGTAATCGATTACGATTGCCATTACTTGGCATTCTGTTTGGCTATTTGATTGTAATCGATTATCGATTGTGATTACATGTAAACATTATGTTTACCGATTATAGTGTACCCCAGCTTTGATACACACACACACACACAGCTCGAATCGTTACTCAATAACAAGGCACACGCACACACACATTACATCATACGGTATTATCACACTAAGGTTTTGACACGCGCGCGGGCACACACACACAAACACAACCAAGCGGCAAACAATTAATGAATTTAGTTAGGCATCCCGGTTATATGGCGTCAGGTATGCTTGGGTAAATAAGCAAACACACACACATGACAACGTCACGCACACGGAGACACAGAAAGTATTGGGGTACATTAACAAAGGAAATCACACTGTTACACAGTTAATAATAGATATATATAAAATATGAAAGAAAGAAATATTTTATTCTATACGACGCACTGTCAACACCATTTCTATTGGTACGGTGGTTGTTATATATAAGTTCGTCTGATATATATTTTGATTTATTAATCATCGGCTATTGGATGTCAAACCCTTGGTAATTGTGACATATATTTTCAGAGATGAAACTCGCTATATTGTTCCATAAGTAGCAAGGGATTTTTTATATGCACCATCCCACAGACAGAATAGCACATGCCACTGCCTTTGGCATTCCAGTCATGGTCCACTGGTTGGAACGAGAAATAACCCAACGTACCCACTAACCGCGTATCAGGCGACCACTTTAGTCAACCCTTGTTTTAGATTCGTCACATATATGTATGCCGTATGTATGCCTTTATCCTGCGAAAGTTTGAATGGTAAATGCTGCCATTGGACCTAGACAGGATAAACACGATATCTTAAGACAGTAACCAGTTATTTACTTTATCCTGCAGTTCATATTAAACGCAAACTCAATTAAATGAACCGTTTTATTTCAAAATGTACCGTCCACACGTGTTGAATGCCTTGTTACCTGCAATATCTATACATCAAAATAGTTCTTAAATATCAACACTTTATTTCTTATTTTAAAAATTCAAACAATCCAATAGAAATAAAAATTAAAATAAGTAACTTTGAAGAATACAACATTCCTTTGTTGATCATAAACTAGTATAAAAATAGTTCCGTTCCAAATAAGCTATATAGAAATGTATCTAGTCTTCTTATCTTGTCAATGCCTTGATATGTATATTGTGTGTATCCTATCATGTATATATATATGGATGTAGAGTTTCAATGGTAAATCCCCTGCCATTGGTACGTTATCGGACTCACAGAATAAACGCAATATCTCCAAGACGACAATGTAACCAGCGTTTTTCTTTATGTCCAAATAAGTATGTATGTATAATCCGTTCCAAATAAGCTATATAGAAATGTATCTAGTCTTCTTATCTTGTCAATGCCTACATAATTAGTACCAAATCAAATATATATAGCTACATTAAAAATCTAATGATACTATCATAATAAAAGAAGAGGTCAGGAATTGCCTCAGTAATCATGGATGAAGATTGCTACCACAGTAATATATTTGTAATATTATCGGATAAACATTTGCATAAAACATTTGAATACAGTACCAGAAAAAACAATGTCTTCAACTGAAGAATCATTTAAAAGCAAAACAAATATATCCAGAAACTTTAATCAAACGTAATTTTAAAAGCAGAACAAAATGGGCCAATCTTAACTGTAATTGACAACAAGAAAAATGATAATGATAAAACAGCCTTCATGTCTATATATAACCTAATACTGCAAATATTTTTCATGCTATACATATTCATAAACAAATGTTACACAGAAGTGAAAAAAATATGAACACGATATTACAAAACTATGTGTAAAAGAGTACATTACCTTATGTCAGGCCTGGACCAAGATGGCTGCCTTCGTGTCAGTATACTAACGTCTGCTTTGACAGACTGGATACATTGGAGATGGTAACCCTGTGAGACGGTGTCAGTCCTCCATTAAGCACGGATGGACTATGAGAGAAGGACAGGTGATTAATGGTGTTAAATGCA